>NW_025855126.1:811848-970121 GCF_002878395.1 Capsicum annuum
TGAATTTTCTAAAGTTCTGAGCTAAGTAAGGGAGTAGTATTTAGCACCGAGTTGGGCTTGATTCTGAGGTCTCATGCCCCAGAAATATGTGCCCCCATAGGTTCTTGATATACCCCAAGTGGGTTAAGATAGTGATCACTAGAGTTAAGGTTTTATCCGATGGCAAGGATAGAACAGCTCTCCCCAACGTGGGTAAGACGTTGGACTCCATGTAGCTCTCATGGATTATGTCGGTTAAGAGAAACTCCCTAAGTTCTAAACTCTTCCAAGTTTCAAAGAGTTTTAGTCTTAAAGTTACAAAGTTTTGAAAGTATAAGTATTTTGAAATCTATGGTAATTATTAATTTTAGGTGTCATGATAAGTTGAGGTTTTAAGTAAAAGCATGATGATTTATGATTTTTGTGGCATATATTTATCTCAAGCTATGTGAGTATATTTTACACCGTGTAGGTTTTCTATAAAAGCTTATGATATTGATTATTTTAATTGCACACTCCCCCATATGCTAGTACATTCCCAAAGTACGGACCCATATATTTTGTCTGTGTGACATATATTCTTGTAATGTAGGTTCAGGTGCTCAGTCTCAACCTCACCAGTGATCCTTTTGAGCACTCTTATCTATATATCAGTCGTGGTGTGTTCTTATGTTTCGAGGACTGGTTATTCTTAGACTTCCAATTTTATTTAGTAGCTGTTTAATTCTTATCAGTTGAGTATGAGTTAGTTAGGGACCTATCCCAATGGCTCTCTAGTTTGGAGTAGTAGAGGTTTGTCAGAATAGTCATCAGATTATCAGCACTTTGAGATTTTCTTTGAGTTGTAGTTTGTTCAGACCAAGTATTTCATTCATATTTCTCATTTTACGATGTCACAATGTTGAGTTCATGCATTTTATCTCTAAGTAAGCTAATATATAAAGTAGAAGGCTCAAAAGGTTAGCTTGGGGATACTTGTAGCCTTAAGCACCGTGTGACGTTCTGAGACCCGATTGCAGGGCATTACACATTATCATTGAGTTGAATTCTTAGGTCACTCACTATCATGGTAATAAGTCCAGGTCACGACCTATTATATTTGGTAGTGAGTCATTGCCTGAACCGATACCACTGGAAGCTTGACAACACCTTTAAACAAAATACCATAACTTTTTTAACGACATCAAAGGCGAGACGTGTGGAATCAGGAACCTAATTTAATGGCTTATTCTTTAATGTGTATTGAGATTGAAAACTTGGTGTATTACAGTTTGTTTCTTTGTTCAAGGATTAGAACCTCTTCTTCACATGTCTGCTTACAGTTTTGTTATTATGGGTAGGTTTTTTGTTGAGGTTTCTGTTTATGCTTAGGTGATGGAAGATACGCATCATGATGCCCAAGGGAGAAGCTATAAGAGGCCTATATATTAGGGTAGTTTCAATGAGAGTCATAGTAGCTCTCAATTCAGAGGCAGTGGTTCTCAAGGTTGGTACCCCCAGCATCAGTCATATCAGCCTAAGTCAGTCATATCAGCCTAAGAGTCAGCCTAGTAAACCCATTCAAATAGCGCTCTAGATTACTGACAGACGTTAGTCTTGTGTTAGTGATCTCCCTGGTCAATATAGTGG
Source organism: Capsicum annuum (assembly GCF_002878395.1). Classification (NCBI taxonomy): domain Eukaryota; kingdom Viridiplantae; phylum Streptophyta; class Magnoliopsida; order Solanales; family Solanaceae; genus Capsicum; species Capsicum annuum. The sequence continues at coordinate 813,457 of NW_025855126.1, forward strand.
TCATTCTTTGAGGGTTTCATCCTCTGGTTATTCTAGTAGTGGTGGTTACTCTGGGTCAACTGTATTATCTGGTTCTGGTTAAGCTCATGTTATATATTACAGTTGTAGAGCTTTTGGTTATTATTCATGTTATTTCCTTAGTCGTAAGGTGATTTTTTCTTCAGCTTAGAGTGTTCTCCTTATTAGAGAAGTTCATCTCCTAGCTAGAGGTGGTTTGCATGGTTGTAGGGGTGGTTTTAGGGTGCTCATAAAGGTTCTCAGGCAGGTAGAATAGGAAATCAATTAGGATCCCAGTCAGGTGGCAGGCATTGTTAATTGTACGCAGTACTTGCTAGACCCGAGGCTGAGTCTTCAGATACTTTTATTACAATTATAATTTTGGTGTGATGTCATTGGCCTTCATTTTATCCAAGATCCACTTATTCTTATGTTTCTTCTTATTATACTCCATAGTTGGAGTTATATTGTGATTTATTATCTATGTCATTGTGTGTATCTACTCCCGTGGGTATTTTTTAGTTGTAGAATAGGTTTCTAAGTCATGTGTTATGACTGTTAGAGATGTTGATACTTATGCTGATCTTATTATATTATATTTGGTGGATTTTGATATGATTTTAGGCATGGACTGGTCATCCCACTATCATGCAGTCATGCAATGTTTTGCCAAGATCATTACCTTAGCCATGCCTAACATACTCCCGATCATATGGAAAAAGCTGTTAGCCGTGAGACAATGGGGATTATTTCTTATATGTGTGCTAAGAGGCTTATTTTCATGGGTTGCGAGTCATATCTCACTTAAATTCGTGATGTTAGTATGGAGAGTCTATCCCTTTACTCTGTTCCTATAGTCTGTGAGTTTTCTGATGTTTTCCCTACTGATCTACCTAGCATACCACCTTCTCATGAGATTGAGTTTGTTATTGATCTTGAGATTGACACCCGACCTATTTCTAAGACACCTTACTATATGGCTCCTGCCGAGCTTAAGGAGTAGAATTTGCAGCTTCAGGATCTTCTTGGTAAAGGTTTCATTAGATTGAGTGTGTCTTATTAGAGAGATCCTGTGTTATTTTTTTAGAAGAAAGATGGCTCTCTATGTATGTGTATTGATTATAGGCAGCTTAATAAGGTGACGATGAAGAACCCTTATTCGATGCCTTGCATTGATGACTTGGTCGACCAATTTCAAGGTGCGGCGATGTTTTCTAAGATTGATTTGAGGTCTGGTTACTATCAGGTAAGGACACGGGTTGAGGATATCCGAAAGATAACCTTTAAGACCAGTTTTAGTTATTATGAGTTTCTAGTAATATCTTTTGGGTTGACTAATGCCCATGCTGTGATTAGAGATTTGATGAACCACGTGTTCAGGCCTTATTTAGATTCCTACATGATTGTGTTCATCGATGACATCCTTGTGTATTCGAGGAGTAGATAGGAGCACACACAAAATTTGTGGATTGTGTTCCAGACTTTAAGAGATCATTTGTTTTTCACCAAGTTCTCTAAGTGTGAGTTTTCTCTAGAGCCGATGACATTTCTTGGGTATGTGGTGTCTAAGAATAGGATTATGGTAGAACCGATAAAGATTGGGGCTGTTCGTGATTGGGCTAGTCCTACATCTCCGATCGAGGTTGGTAGTTTTATTAGTTTGGCCAGTTATTATAGATGATTCATTGAGGGTTATGCTACTGTTTCAATGCCTATGACCAGATTGACTCAGAAGGAGGTTCCTTTCTGATGGTTCAAGGAGTGTGAGTTGAGCTTTGGTAAGCTCAAGGAGTTTCTTACATCAACTCCTATTTTGGATCTTCCTATTGAGGGTGAGAGATTCACTATGTCTTATGATACTTCTGATGTTGTTTTGGGTTATGTATTGATACAGCGGAGTTGTGTTATTGCTTATGCTTCGAGACAGCTTAAGGTGCATGAGACCAACTACCCCACTTTTGATTTGGAGTTGGCGGCGGTGGTTTTTGCGCTTAAAATTTAGATGCATTATCTTTATAGTGTGAATTATGAGATTTTCACTGATAATCGCAATCTTCAGTATCTTATGACCTAGAGAGAGCTTAATTCTAGGGAGCGTATATAGTTTGCTTAAGAATTATGATATCTCCACTTCGTATCATCCATGCAAGGCTAATGTAGTAGTTGACGCCTTAAGCTTAAAGGTAGTGAGTATGGGTAGCTTGGCTTGTATTTCACTTTCTCAGAGGCTGTTGGCACGGGACATTTAGTCCTTATCCAACTTGATGGTTTACCTTGATATTTTATACCCTTAGAGGATTCTTGCTAATATTAAGGTGAGGTCTTCGCTATTTGAGAAAATTTGGAATTGCCAGTTTAAGGATAGTATACTTTGCATCCTTTGTGATTGGGTGTTGAGTGGTGAGTCTAAAAAGGCTACCATAGATTCTAAGAGTGGATTGAGATTTGATAGCAACATTTGTGTTTTGAGAATTTTTTACTTAATTTAATTGATTTTGCATGAGGCTCACAGTTCTAGATATTCTATTCATCTGGGTACAACCAAGATGTATAGAGATTTGAAACAATTATTAGTGGAGCAGCATGAAGAAAGATATGTCTGACTTTATAGCTCATTGCATATGTTGTCATCAGGTGAAGGTCGAGCATTAGCGACCAAATGATTTGATTCGAAGGTTACATATTCTCGAGTTGAAGTGGGAGTGGATCACTATGGACTTTGTTAGTGGGTTTCCATGTACTTTCTGTGGTTCTGATGGTATTTAGGTCATTGTAGATCGATTGACTAAATCAAGCCATTTTATTCCTATTCAGATATCCTTCAGTGCCGAGAGGTTAGCCTGCATCTATATGTGTGAGATAGTATAATTGCATAGTATGCCCATATCCATCATTTCAAACTGGGGTTTAGTGTTCACTTCAAGCTTTTAGAGAGATTTTCAGGATAAGTTGGGTACTTAGATTGACCTTAGCACAACCTGTCATCCACAGACCGATGGCCAGTTGGAGCGGGCAATTTAGGTTCTCGAGGATATGCTCTGAGCCTGTGTTATAGATTTTAGAGGTTAGTGGGAGCAACACTTAGCCTTGGTAGAGTTCTCATATCAAAAGAATTATCATTTAAGTAGTGAGATGGTGCTTTTTGAGGCCTCGTATGGTAGGAGATGTCTTTCCCTAATTGGGTGGTTTGATACTTCTGAGATTAAACCCCGCGGTACTAACTTGACTCGGAAGTCTTTGGATAGATTCAAGGTGATTGAGGACATATTGAGAGTAACTCAAAGTAGGTAGAAGGCTTATGCAGATCGTAGGCTTCATGCCTTGAGATTTAGAGTTGGTGATCGGGTATTTCTCTGTGTATCACCCATGAAAGGTGTGATTAAATTCGAGAGAAAGGTCAAGTTCAGCCCCATATATATTGGACCTTGTGAGATTCTTCGCATAGTTAGTGAAGTGGCTTATGGGTTAGCCCTACCCCCAGATTTTACTGTTGTCCATCCAGTTTTCCATGTTTCCATGTTGCGATGATACATTCCTAATTTATCTCATGTTCTTAGGTGGGATTCAATCTTGTTGGATGAGCGGTTGACTTTCGCAGAAAAGTTTGTGCTCATTTTGGCTAGTGATGTCAGGCGGTTGTGCACTAGGGAAATTCATGTAGTTAAGTTTCAATAGAGGCACCGCCCAGTAGAGGATGATACTTGGGAGATCAAGAATGAGATGAGAACCCAGTATCCTCACCTGTCCGAGGATTCAGGTATATCCTGATCCTTAACTTTTGCGGATGAAAGTCCTTTTAGTAGTGGATATTGTAATGACCTTTCAGGTCATTTTCCATATTTCCGTTTTTTCATCATCAGAGATTTCCTATGCCACAAGTCATTTATGACTTGCTGGAACTAACAGTTTAGTTATCGAATAGTTCATTTGAGTTTTAGATTCAATTCCCTATTTTGAAGACTTTGGTAGTTCAAATTACCTACCAGGCAAAAACTTCAGTCAAATAACCTCGTATGCCAATTCTGACTCTTCAAACAACTCCAGAATGTCAATTTTAGTCTAGGATGACTCCTGGTTTGGGTCCGGGGCACCCGAGCTCATTTTGACCTATTGGTCGGAAAGTTAAAAAATGGCAAGTTGGGTGTGGGATCCACCATATGTCGCGATTGCGACAGCGACTCCCAAGCACCTGGGAAGGGTACAAATACCCCTTTTTAGCCCCTTTTTCCGTTCTTCATACATTTTAGAGAGTTAAACCCTATATATTGGGAAAACTTCAAATTAGACCTGGTGGGAGATTTGGGGAGCTTGAATAACGATTATTATGTAATTTTCCTTTGAATATGTGGTAGGATTCCTTTGATTCTATGGTTGATTTTCCCTTTTCTTCCCTAAAATCTCTAAATCTTGGTGACTTGATTTTAGCACCAATATATCTTGGATTTCACCCATTTTTTAGGGTAATTACTCCTTGAGCATGAAGGAATGTTGGGTTGGCTTCAAAAATGCGATTTCCATAAATGAGACCCACATGAAATTTTTGAGTATTTTTGGATCCAAAGAACAATGATGCAATGGAGGTATTGTTGTTCTTGTGTTGATGAGTAGATTGTGATTTTGATAACTTGACATCTTGCAGAAGCTTCTCCAAAGGGAAAATCTATGATTTAGCGAATTCTTCGAGCGTTCTTCGGCGTACAGGTAGGCTAGGTTTTACTCTCTCTTTAGATTGATTTAATTCATAGTATGTTTATGATTATGTTAGATTTGGGATGGTTTTTAGGTGTTGATGTGATGAATTACAACACTTAGGTTAGTGGACCATTTAAGCTATCTAGAAATCGTAGTTATAACGACCTACAAATTTGATGAAATATGTAAGTTTTACCTCTCCCAGTAGTCGCATTATTTTATCTCTGGGTATGGGAATGATTGGCATGGTTCCTAATGCATTTTGATGCCTTGTGTGCGATGTTATAGTTTTTGATGACTTCGAGAGCCTTATTATAGACTTATATTGTTATCTTGTGATTCGTGTGACGGATGACTGAACGGACTGTGCTAACATATTAGGAACATTGATTTTAGGGTTGTAACATATTTAGTCTGGTTTTACGGCTTTTAAATCTCATTTTGACCTCGATTTGGAATTTATGATTTTGGGTAACAACTTTGTGAAAACAATGTCTTTTTGGAAATTTGACTTTGCCAACTCGTCCAGAACACTGGATTTAGTGGGGTTACATAGTTTATTTGTGTAACTCAGATTCTAAATGAATCCCGGGGCCTTAGCAGAAACTTAGAAAATTTTCCAAGTTTTAGCTAATATCAGGTGCCGGAGAGGATAGTGCAATCGCACAAGGGGTGATTACGATTGCAATATCTGCTCCTGAGGTCATATAGTGCGATTGTACACCTGGGAGTGCGATAACACTACCCGAATACCTGAAGGGTCTATAAATAAGCCCCTTAGGTCGCATTTTTGCCCATTTTTTACCTTGCCACTTGAGAGATAAACCCTAAAATAGTGTGAGAGCTTAAAAGTAAAGCTTGTGGGTGCTTGGAAAGCTAGATTAACATCTATTTCTTGATTCTTTTACGGATTTAAGGTGAGATTTCATCCTTTTCTTACTCTAATTCTTGATTTGTTGTTCAAAACCCCAAAAACCTTATTACTTGATTTATCCCTAAATTTCACTCCTTTTCACTTGAATAATATTTGAAATCCTACAATTACTAGATTTTTCTCAGTTTAACCTTTGAAACAACTTTGATTCTTGGATTTAAAACGGATTTTAAAGGTTTTACCCAGTAAAGGTTAAAATAGTTTTTCTTTGATTTAAACCTCATTTTTAACTTGATTTGACTGGGGTTTTAAACTATAGATTTCTAAAGGTATGGGAAACTCATTTTTGAAGTAAAGTTCCAATTTTACCCTTCCTTTCTGAAAACCCATTTTGGGGGTCCGTTTTGATCTTGAACCAAAAGTAGGCAATATGGGTATCATTGACTTTATTTTGATGTGTAGATTCTATATTTCTTGGTTTCTAACAATTTCAAGATCATTCGTGAGAAGTATAGCTTTATGGTTGAAGTGTTTCAAACCCTTTTTGGCTTTTGAGGTAGGTTATTACTTAACTCTTCAGAATGGGTTGGGTAGTTAATTTGTATACCAAAATGCATGTTAAGGGTAGGAACTAATCACGAAATATGTATATCTATATGTTGTGCCCGTTATGGGGACCTAAATATGATGTAATTGTTGAATCTGAGATATCATATGATATGTGTGACCATTCAGGGTCTTATGTGATGTTGATAGCTTGGAATACATATGAATAATTGTATTCTATTGATTATAAATGCATATTGTGTTGCCTTTGGCGTATTGTGATATATTCTTACTTTATGGGCATATGAATTATATGGAGAATTCATGGGTAGTGAAAGTAATGAGTAGATATTGACTCATGTGGTTGTGGAATTATAATATTATGCTTGGTTGTGGAAATATATCATATGGATTGGTTGTGGAAATAGTCACTTTGAATGGTTATGAACATTTCATCATTATTCTCATATCATCATTTATATTATTTATTTTTTTGTTTTATTGCTTTATACATATTTGTTGTCATGTATGTGCACTTGATTTGTGTCTTATGTTATGTATGTGCTTGGAAAACACTAGAAATACTGGAAACTCTGGATATTGGTATCGGATATTGGATATTATGGACCTTCTCTAAAGGATTATGTTAGAGAAGAGTCATGGATATTGGTGGTATATGGGTTGACGAATCCTACACGGGTCCCAGTTTAGAGGTTTGCCTCCATGGGTGTATACAGAGATTGTGTCTCAACATCCAGGTTATGTGCCAACCACGTACATCATTATCACTATCAACATCAGCATCTTATACATTGCATTTTCTTTATTGTGTTGAGGTTGTGATTGAATTTCCATATTGAATTGTTATATGTCTACTTGCTCTATATCCTGTTATTTATACTTGACCATCCTCTATATATTGTTCTTCTCTGTTTATACTTGCATATGATATAATGTATACGTTTGTTATACTTGTTATGTTGTTGTTGTATTTATGATATATTAGAACTGTTAGTGCAACCGGTGTGGGCTACCGTTGTGGGATATTTTTTTATTGCAGGTGAAGTGCCTTTAGTGTGTATTTGTGTACTTTATTTTCTACTTTGCTCGATCGACCTATGATGCCTACTGAGTACAAGTGGACCATACTCACTCCTAGTGTACCCTTTCAGTGCAGATTTAGATTCGGATGTGCCCCACGTGGCGATTGTTGGAGCATTCAAGGTAGTTGATAATTTTCAGGCGTCTGGATGTCTTCTACTACCTTTCCATATAGACTATGTCTTTACTTTCAGTTTAGAGACAAAGTTTCTCTTGTATTTGGATAACTTACGTATTTCTTTGGGATTCGAGTTGTTCTAGTCTATTTTTATACTATTAACACACAGTTTTAGGTGTTATAGCTGCATTGTTATGTTTCTTTTAGCATTTATTATAGTTGTATGGTTTGGCTTTGTTCTAGAAGCCTTAACTTGGGGTTATTATTGTCTTTTCCTCTTTTTGTATTGGTTAGGGTGATAGGCTTAATTATCAAGGTTCGTCATGTCAAGTATCATCATGACCCTTTGAATTTTAGGTCGTGATAGTAATTTAGGCATATTTGATCTAGTTGCCCATGTTTTTAGGTAAATTCCTAACTAAGGATTAATTAAGGCATTTTTAACATCTAAAAGTGGATTTAGATACCTTAGTCTAGTTCGGAGTAGAATATGCTTTATAATGAATTTCAGGGATTAGAAGTAGGCTTTGACCCACTTTAGGCCAAGACTTGAACTAGTTTTGGTAGACTCTTATACTCTCATCATATGTCTTGAAATGCTTATTATGAAGCTTGATGAAGCTAATTACTTAATGGTCATGATGGTTGGGTATTGGGAGTTAATGCTAAATACGAAAGGATTCAGTGGTTATGATGTTGATTACTATTATGATATTGACTATGAATTGATGATATATACACATATACCAGTTCAATTTCGGCTATTGATTATAATATGATGATATATGATTATCAGTTTGAGTCCGAATATTGAATGATGATATTGATAATACATATATCCAGTTTGAGTTTGGAAAATTATTATGATATTGATTATATAATTACCATTTTGAGTCTGGGAAATTGCATTAGCAGCAGGTGGGAGCCTCCACTTGGATAATCTTCAATCTTAAAAATGTTAGAAACTTCATTTTTAAGATTGAAAGTGGTGATTATAACATTAGCAGCAGGTGGAAACTTCCACCCATAAGCACTTATTAGATTAATGTGGATGGTTTTGTTAAAAATAACCATGGACCTGGTGGTATGAGAGGCATCATTTGAGATCGTACAGGCAAATAGATTATGGGATTCATAGAGAAAACCCCCCATATTAAGACTGGTTTGGCAGAGTTGCTTGCTCTGAGAAGAGGACTCTTTATTGCTAATGAACATAACCTAACTTCATTGTTATTAACACTGACTCACTAGATGTTATTCACTTGCTTAGAAATGATCATATGCTCTACACTAACATCATTACTGACTACATGTTCTTAATGCAGGAATTGAAAATCTCAACATTGACTCATGTGTTTAGGGAGCAAAAAAAATTGTTGATACCTTAGCAAATGAAGAAGCAGGGGTCCCCACTATTTTATTAGTTCCTCTAGCATTTGTGGAAAGACTGTTAGAGCAGATGCTAGGGGAACTTATTTTGTTAGAACATTGCTAGCTCAGACAATACTTTTTAGGGCCATAATATGGTCCAAACTATTTTTATTTTTTGTAATACTAGGCCACTATACATGGACAAAGATGTGAACAATAACTAGTTATCTAGTTAATATATCTGATTTACCAAAAAAAACTACAAGATTTTGTTGTGCATTTCATTGCGAATTTATTTTCATCTTTCCTAAAATAGAGAAGAAAAAGAAAAAAAAAAAAAAGGTCAAGTCCAAATCAATAATTTAATCATAAAAAATCTTCTTAACAAAAGAATACACAAAAGGAAAGATGTTTGACAATGACAGATTTAAAAAGAGACATTAATGACAAAACACATTGTAAAACAACCGTTCACAAGGTACACGCCTTGAAATTCTTTTAAGTTAACCATAATAATAGATTAATATTTTCTCTAAATATTTTATTCACATAATATTTAAGTCTTAACTTATTAATACTTATTTTATTATTGTCATATTAAAATAAATTATAAAATTAAATTCAAATAACAGTAATAGCACACTTCATGTATTTTTACAAAGTGTGGTCTGAAGAGGTTAGAGAGTACACAGTGTTGTCCCCTCTACCTTATAGAGAGGATATTTTTGAAAGATCCTCAGATCAAGATAAGAAATGGTGAAAAAGATGTAATAAAGGTATAAAAAATCAATTGATGGTAACAAACAATAAATAGGAACAGAAGAATACTCAATTTTAAAATAGATGTAAGAAAATAGACTAATAATTAATATTCGCGCTCAAACATCTTACTCATAACAAAGGCATTTTAAATCAGACTAAAGTGGAGTAATAATATGCTTTTGGACTAGAGAAACTCCCCCTTCTCTCTAGAAATTACCACATACTCCCAGTAACCAGTGGCTTCCATAGAGGTTAATCCATACTATCCTAAACCACCGGACAAGGATAACAATTCCATAACCAATGATTACCTAAGAAACACCCCCACCCATAACTACTAATCAACTATAACCAAACCAATCTTTATGAAGTTTAAGAACACACTAATAACTCCATTCCTGACTTCCACTACGCAGACTGAACAAAAGAAGCAGGATGTACGCATGGAAATGGATGAGCCTAGTGAGCAAAATAAGAACATTCATCCGAAATCCATAACAATATCTCAGGAGGATAGAATATAAATCTATAAACCATAGGCATGTTCAGTCATAATCAACTGATGGGGAAAAAAATGAGCCACCAATACCTAAAGAAACTTCTATCCCTTCTTTGGAAACCATCTGAGGAACTTATCCTAATAGAATTAGGCTTTGACTACTTTATAGTAAAAATTTTCAAAGAAGAGAACATAAAAAATGCCTTGCAAAATGGATCCTGGTTTATTAATGGATTTTTTTTCATAGTTAAGAAATGACAACCAAATTTTGCGGTATAACAGGCTAAAGAAACCTCCACAACAGATTTGATTATTAGAACTTCGAAGAAATACTACAACCATACTATTCTAGAAAAAGTGGGGGAAAAGCTAGGCAGACTACTAAAAACAGATATATGAACATCTACAATACTTAGGGGAAGATATGCTTGTATCTGTGTTGAGGTATCAATGGATATACCAGTTAAGAAATAGGTATTTATAGGCCATCGTTGTCAAATATAATTTATAAGGGAGCTAATATACTATGTATAAAGTGTGGACATTTAGGACATACCTCCTGGTACTGTAAAAATAAGTAGGACCCAAGATTATTAGACAGAAAAAACTTTCAATGCCCACATGAGGACCCACAATGGACATCCTCACCAACTCAACAAATAATCAACAATAGGAGTGGAAAAACATTCAATTTTTCATGAAGGACAAAACAAGGGAAGAAAAGAGTAGCAAAGAAGATAGACTCAAATCCCCACACTCAAGGTATAAGTGTTAATATTTTTAACGCAACGACAGATAAGAACCTAGACTCTAAAATACTCAATTACAAAGCAAAGAAAAACACTAAGCCACAAATTAATAACTCTTACAATTATAATTATTTGAATAAAGTAACCAACAACACTGAAAATAACCCAAAAGAAGGTAATCCGCACAACTCAACTGAGGATATCTGTAAGTTGCCTCATATCCAACATCAAATAATACGCAAGATTATTCAAAAATTGACAATTCAAAGGAAAAATTATAAGTTGTATCGATATGAAGGTTGCGCAAAACTTTCCCTAGGTTACATACAAAGGATCATTATCAATAGCCGGAGAAGTTATCATTCCACATAAAACAAGCATTATAGGTGATCAAAATGGTTGTTGCATCAGCATAAGATTACACGGTTGTAGGGACTGTTCTACATAACGTGTCGTTGGTATCCAAGAGGGCCACCCCACTTTGAAGACATATTCAATCAACAAAAGAGCTATTTTATTCAACAACCAAGAGGGTTGTTGTGTTTGTTATTACAAGTTATTGCCCTTTAAACAAGTACATGAAGGAACAACTTCACTTTTTGAATAACAACTTACGTGCAGATATGGTGCGGATGACTCCAAAATGGACGCAGCATAATGTGAAACTTTTTTCGTACAGGCATAACGGGACATAGGCTAGACAGGGACGTCAAACTCTTTGGACGCTAGCTAAAGGATCGTTGCCACCACCATCAAACCACACCTCTATTAGAAAACATATAGGTATTTTGGGATATTCTAATTTTTATTTTCACTTTTGGGATATTTCTAAACTCATACAGAGGGTCACTCATCCCCAGCAAAATATCGTCTAAAATAAAAGACTATCTTTTCTATCGATCGAGTCAAACTCAAGTAATCTGATTCTCTGAGTCTTGGGGATATGGAGGTTGGTCTCTATGTTAAAAACTCGACTGCATTCCAACCTCTCCCCAATCCGCTTGTTCTCCAACTTTTTGATTTCACCAAAATCTTAAAACTGGGATAGCTTGTGAATTCTCTTAAAGTCGTGTGTAAAATCAAGCTTTATGAACTACAAGTGACCTGAATTCTCATGTAACCTAATATATGTACGAAACCTGATACCCAGGTCCAGCTATAACTCCATGAAACTCATGTAAAAATTAATATTTTTTAAGAGAAAATTGTCTATTACCCCCCAACCTTTAGTCGAAATCCCAACTACACACTCAACATTTAAAAGTGACCTATTACCCTCCTAAACTTATTTTTACCGAATTTATTACCCCCTCCCCTCAGTTGCTGACCTATCACTGGACGTGACTACACTCGCCCATGGGTGCGTCAGTTGACTACATTTCACTTTAAATTCTTTATTTTCTGATTGCCACATCATTATTTTTAATAATATAATAAATATTTTAATTATTACTTTTTATTAATGAATTTTAATTGCCACATCATGTCTTCTTCTTCCCTTTTTCAAAACAAAAATTCAAGAACTTATTAATAGAGTTCCTCATCTTCGTCATTAATGGATTTTTTCGAAACCAAGAAATTCTTTTTGCTCCGAAACCAAGAAAAACTTGAACTAAGGAACCACTAAGATTTCTCCGATTAATGAATTCTTGAATGAAGAAGTTGGGGAACTTCAATTCAAAAAACTTGAAAAAATTCAACAACTTCGATTTCCTTTCTTTTTGCTCAAGATCGTCATTAATGGCGAGCTTAAAGCTTTGAATTTTCACAATGCCATATATAATTTTCAACATAACCCACGTATAATTTTCAACTCATTTTTTCAATTTTCTCTATTTTTGCTCAAGATCCACCATTAATGGCGAGCTCAAAGCTTTGAATTTTCGCAATGGGGAAGAATTGGCCATTAATGGCGATCTTGAGCAAAAAGAGATGAAATTGGGTTCAAGAACTTCATTAAAACGTCATTCAAGAACTTCATTAACCCGCCATTCAAGAACTTCATTAATCCGCTATTTTTTCCCAAGAATTCTATTTTGACCCAAGAATATGAAATTGGTTGAAGAAAAAAATGGAGCAAAATGGAAAATGGGGAAGAAAAAAGAAAATAATAAAGTTACATAATTAATTTTTTAGAGTAAAAAAATGGCGTGGCAATGACGTGGCATGACGTGGTAGCGTGTGCATCACACCACATTTCAAATGACTGGTTGTCAGTTTTCGAAGGGTAATAATTTCACTTTAAAATAGTTCAGGAGGATAATAATTCTACTTTAAAATAGTTCAGGGGGGTAATACATCACCTTTAAAGGTTGAGTGTGTAGTTGAGATTTGGGGTAAAGGTTGGGGGGCTTTTGACCATTTCTTCTTTTTTTAAAGCAAATTTGTAATCGGACAAAAATTTGGAATGTCAAGCTCCCTTTTCCCAGGGTTACTTGAATCCATCCTACCCAAAGAGAGGAAGAAGTTGCTGACAACTAATTTTTTCCCTCCACGACTAAGTTTAATTTCAAGTTTCTTCGATTTTAAATTAAATTATAAATTTATTTTATCTGGATAAAAGTTTTTCCAAGCATTTATCTAGGTAATTTTCTCATTTTAAGTCGCGATTATATATTTTCGTATACACATATATGAGATCTTATAATTTCTTTACTTAAATAATCTTTTTACAGAAAATCAGATTTTAATCGAGAGTTATCTTAAAAATTAATTCAAATAGATAAAATCTTGATTTGAATATAACTTGTTCTCAAAAATGATTAATTTGGAGAAATATTTATTTATTTTTTTATTAAATCAAAAAGTTCAAAATTAAATGAAGTATTAATTCATATCAAATTTTAATTTAATTTAGTCAATCTATTAAATTTATCCATAATTGAAATCATATTCGCCACAATTACAATGTAATTGGCTAAATGATTTTTCAGTCTGACCAAAAATTAAATGAATTTAGCTAACTCCCAATCTAATTGGGGTTATTTTTTAAATAACCCCTAAAGTAACCTAATCCACTCATTCCCTTCCCTTTTAACCTAATAACAATATTAAAACACCTAGGCCGAACTCCAATATACAACCAACCTGGCCCAATCACTTTCTTCCCCCTTAACCTAATTCTAGTGAAGTAAAACATGAGCAGTATGCGTAAAATAACAAACAACAGCTCCCACAAAACACCATCATATAACAACCCGATAAACAACAACGTTCAACAATAATTTCAACCAAACGACAACAACAATATGCAATACAGTACGACAAAACCCAAGTGCGTCTATCAACCCGACGTTGCTCTCAATCCATTTGAACTTTTCAAATTTAAAACTCAAATTCGTATGGAAAAGTATGATTCCAGTTCAGCCTGTCCTTAACTCTATCCTCTTTTCAAAAATCCCCAAAATTCCCTTAGGAGTTTCTATCCCATATCACTAAATTGTCCAAAACTCAATCCTGAACCCCTTCTATAAAAATCTCGCTATGGAGAAAATTTAAGCAAAGTCTTAGAGGTGAAAATCTTTAAGCAAAAAGTCTTGAAATATCTTTTCAAATTTTGTTGAGAAAAGTTTCTTTGGTCGAATAAAATTTTGATCAGAATTCTTATAAGACTCTTTCGAGCTTAGAATTCCCATTAGTAGTAAAATTTTTTGGTGGTGGTAGATTTCGACGAAGCTCGAGTCCCATTTTGCTTCCCCAAACAAGGTAAACACACCTTTCTTTTCTAGTTTGTTATCATTTTTCTTCTTTATCCCTTTCTTCATAGTTTTATAATCGTAATTTTAGTTGGTGGGATTATTTGTTGTAGATGGACTTGAAGGCCATAGGTTTATGTGATGAAGATTATGGCTTTTAATGTATTGACGTGCTGATGTGTTAGCTTTATTTTACTAGTTTCAGATTTTTTGCCGAAACTCACTGTTCTAATTTTTTTAGTGATAATCCATAGCTTTCTTTTAAGTTTGATTATTGTCGTTGAAAAGTCATTTCTAGATTAGTAATTCAATATGGTGTTTTGATTAATATGATGATCACAGTCTCTAGCCTACTCTTTAGTCTGAGTATGTATTTGTCGAGTTCAGTATTAGCTTGATTTCTTAAATGGGGACTGTCTCTTGAGTTTCTTTAGCCCTCAATGCTAAAAGAGATGATAGGAACCAGCCCCTGGCAAGATCACCAGTTCTATAACTCTTCAAAACCATTTCGATTCTTGTAAATCCATGCCGAGAGTGTCAAAGAGGACAAGGACTAAATGGCATGATCTTACACCTTCCTTCTCTAGGTGATTATATAATATATGAAAGATGTTTGAATTATGCTTATGTTTGCTTTATTTTTTTTCATTCAAATAGAAGTTGGAAATAGATGATAGGGTGTGTGCATGAGTTTGACTATTAATGTTCAAATGCTGTTGGGTATGAAGCATTGTGATTGAGATATAATCAAATCAAAATTGTCATTTTGATCTGTTGAAGTTTAGTTCATTTGGTTTTATGAACGTCTACGATTTTATGTGCATTGTCTTAAATGTGAAGAACTTGTGATATCTAGTGCATAGTTGTTAGTTGATTTTAATTGGATATGAACAAAATTTTGGAATTTTGAACTACTAATAAATATAGGATTTTTATTTCTCTTAAATAGTTCTCTTAAATTTTGAACGAGACTCGGGGTGGAGTTAATGATAAGTTGGAGATTTGGAGACAGACTCTTGAGTCGAAAGGATTTCAGTTAAGTAGAACCAAGATGGAGTACTTGGAGTGTAAGTTCAGTGATGTGTCACAGGAGGCTGGAGTGGTTGTGAAGCTAGACTCTCAAGCCATTTAAAAGAGAAAGAGTTTCAAGTAGTTGGGGTCTATGATTCAGGGCAATAGTGAGATTGACGAGGATGTCACACATCGTATTGGGCTTCAGGAGTTCTATGTGATAAGAAGGTGCCCCCGGAGCTTAAAGGTAAGTTCTATAGAGTGGTAGTCCGGCCGGCTATATTGTATGGAGTGAAGTGTTAACCAGTTAAGAACTCCCATATCCAAAAGTTGAAGGTGGCAAAGATGAGAATGTTGTGTTAGATATGTGGACATACCAGGAAATATAAGGTGAGGAATGAGATTATTCATGATAAGGTGGGAATTGCCTCTGTGGAGAATAAGATGCGAGAAGTGAAGTTACATTGGTTCAAGCACGTGATGAGGAGGGGCTCTGATGCTCTAGTGCGGAGTGTGAGACACTGTTTATGGATGGTTTTAGGAAAGGTAGAGGCAGACCGAAGAAATATTGGAGGGAGGTAATTAGGCGTGATATGAAGCAGTTACAGCTTACGGAGGATATGAACCTTAATAGAAAGGTATGGAGGATGCAAATTAGGGTAGAGAGTTAGGGGGTAAGAGTGTGTCGGTAATAGCCGGGGAGCGCTCCTCTGTGTCTGGAGTTTCTTGTTCATGGCTAGCGGTGGTAGATTTTTTTGCATACCGTACTAGTTTATATGCACTTATCTTTTGTGTTATTTATACTGTTATCGATCTTAAGTCGGGGGTCCATCGAAAACAGCCTCTCTACTTCTCCTGAGATAGTGGTATAGACTGTGTATACTCTACCCTCCCCAGACCCCACTAGGTGGGAATACACTGGGTATGTTGTTGTTGTTTCTGTTTTGCATTACAATCATCGCTCTTTCTCCTTCTAGATTCTTCCTCCCCAGCTTGTTGGAAATACTTATAAAACTATGAAATATTACAAATAAGCATTGTGAATAAATAAGGGACCATTTTGAGTGGTTACTTTCTGTTTAGGTAAAGTGTAAGATTATTGAAAATGTTGGATACTTGTTCTCCTTTGGTTGAATCTTGTTCTATGGATTTCCTTTCATCAGCTTGTCGATTATGTTTGGAAATTGTAGTTATTCTTATACCTTTCTTCTATGTAACGTTAAATCCAAGTCACCTTTGCATTTATATACTTATGGGTTTAGACGCTTGCTAGTGTTGTTCCCATGTCTTTAAAACTAAAGTTCCATGAAGTATGCTATTGAATATGAAGGTATATTTATACCTATTGGGCAAAAATGTGAAATGGTGCAAAAATATCCCTCGTCTATCTATTGAGCCTAAAATGCCCTTCATGTCTACCTAGTGGGCCTAAAATGCCCTTTCCATCTACCTATTAGGATTATTTTGCCCTCTTTTTAGGTTAATTACATGGAAAGACATTTTTATATATTATATCAAAATTTTATGTTTTTCATTTTTATTGCTTGCTTTCGCCTCCATAAAAATATATGGTATATTTATACAATAAAAATTTATGATAAATTTATATATTATAAAAACTATATTCATAGCATAAAATACATGGTATATTTATACCATACAAATTATATTTAAATCATATAAATTATATTTATAGCATAAACATACATGGTATATTTTAGATATAAAAAGTTTATGCCATGTAATACTAGAAATATATATTTATATTTAATAAATAAATTTTTAACAAGAAAAATACTTCCGGCATAATGAGATATATCATGAATATTTATCCCATAAATTATATCAAAAATATAATAATAATCTGACTTTGACATAAATTATATTTATACAACAAAAATACATGGGATATATGTACTTCCAACATAATGATTTTTATTCCATAAATATTTATCCATAAAAAATTAAGGTTAACCCATTACATTAAAATTAAAAATACACGATAATGAAATAATACTAGATGATTAACATACATGAAAACAAAACGCAACATACACGAGGAAATAATGGAATACTTAGTTTATTTTAAAATATTTGAATTTTGAATATAAGAGAGAAAGATTTGAAAGCAGGGATTATCTTTTCCACTTTTAATTTGAATATCTCTTAAATTGAGGTGAATTGATAATTAGTTATAGCATTAAATTAGGAATTATAATTATTTTTTTAATTTTTTTAAAGGGTTATATATAAAAAAAAAATTACTTTTGTAATATTGAAAAAGTACTATTATTTGTGTAATTAAGTTTTAAGGATGGTCTTTCCATGTAATTTGCCTAAATAAAAGGGCAAAATAAGCCTAATAGGTAGACGAGAAGGGTATTTTAGGTCCAATAAGTATGTGAGAAGGGCATTTTTGGCCCAATAAATAGACAGAAAGGGCATTTTAGGCCCAATAGGTAGAGGGGAGGCATTTGTGCACCATTTTATATAGTTGAAGGGCATTTTAGTCCCTTTTTCATATTATCTATTGTTAAGTAAGATGCATGATATTTTAGCATTCTTTTTGAATACTAACGTTAGGATATAAATTAATTTCCTTTACTTTTCTTTTTGCTTGTGGATATGTTCGAGTCCTATATAGACTTTTCTCTCTTTGCTTGTCCATTACGGGCCATTGAGGCCCATTTAGTCCTAAGTCGGTTCCAAAAGAAAATCCAAAAAATCAGTTACATGGCGTATGGGTGCAAGAAGATGGAAGAAAAAAAAATGGGTCGAAACCTCATTGTTGAAGCGGCTAAGAGACTTGAAAAGTCTTGATTTTTATTATTGGTTTATTTTTATTTATTCATTCATTCATTTAGGCCTCGAAGCCAAAGTTGTAATTTGATATAGGTGAAACAGATTTTGGGTCTCAATGATTCAAAAATTAGTTTAGGATAGGTTTTGGTCCTTAAAAGCCCAAATGATTAGTTTAGGACAGGTGCAGGTGGGTCAAAAGCCCAAATTAGTTTAGGACAGGGTTTATAGATTTGAACCTAATGGTTTAAGTTTTTTAGTTTCTCCTATCCCCTTTATATGCTAGTTGTTATTAATTTCCTTAGACTTAGTTAAAACTTCTGTTTCCTTAGACTTAGTTAAAATTTCTGCTAAGTCGTCAAAACTTGCTTTGCGCAAATCTTGAAACAACTCTTTTCCTTAGTCGATTTCTTTTCAAAAACCAATTTTCCTTTTTTAAGTTCGTCAAAAAGTTGTTTTCAAATAGTCCGGATAACTGAAAGTTAGCGGATACTCTTGGTTCCATAACAACCTTCCAAGAGTATTAATATGAACCACTTACTCAAAATTTTCAAACTTAAAGGATTTTTCTATTTTGAATCATTTAAGTGATTTTTAAAGGTTTTCTTGATTTTCCTAAATAAATTAAGTGGCGACTCTTTCAAAAAATAGAGTTTGAAAACTTTTTTGAAAGTATTTGAATTCGTAAAATTCGTAATAGGTATCTTTTCTTTACAAAACACCAATCTATCTAGCTCGGGTAGTCACGAAAATAGTGAGAGCAACAATAAAAAACTACTACAACTACCTATGGTTGTCCACCACCCTCCGGGCCCCAATGGGCTACGAAATGCCTCAACTATCCTTTTACTACCCAACGGGGTGGGAGATGCCACTAGTAAATCCATTTGGACCCCAACTTCCATTCCCTACATTCCCAATCACACCAATGCAGTTGGAGGTACTGATGAACTAGTGGAACCCACAGTACCAGCTGATGGTGCCATTACCTTTTCAGTCGACTGGGTGGTATTCTCAGTATGGAGAAAGCTCAAACAAACCAGCTCCTTTCAATTTTATGACTCCAAACCAAGTACAACCAATACTGAAAATGAATTCCCCTTCTCCAACAGTCCTAAATCCTCAAGAAAATCTAAATCTTCAAGAAGAAGAGGATCCCCTGGAGTTGATGAGAGAAAGAGAATGGAGATTCACGTCTTAAAAGAAATAAGATTGCTAGTGTTCAAGGAACGATACGTAAAGAAATTCATACTTATTTTTCCACCGTTTCTACAGAAAACTTCTTGGATATCAGGATTCCAGTGACCCCAGAGATAGGAAACTTTGTAGTAGTATTGAACCCAACTCTGATAGAGATGGAAACATCTCCGAAAGGGATGAGTTCCAGTATAATGCCACCAGCCACGAACAAATCAATGAATATTGTAATATGGAACTATAGGGGCTACAATAGCTCGGAGTTCAGAAGGAACTTCAGAGAATTAATGGATTGGCATACCCCCCCCCCCCCCCAGTGGCTCTCCTCGAAAAAAAATATAGAATCATCAAGAACTCTTAAACTCCTTTTCCTTGAACAAAATAATTGAAGTTCCTACTTTGGGTAACTCTGGTGACATTGTAGTCCTCTGGGATGATAACTTTCTGGAGCTGGATAACATTACTACCAATGAACAAAAAGTACATGCAATGGTCAAGGTATGCTCTAAATCTATATCATGGTTACTTTCTTGTATATATGTCAGTATTTATAGAAAATATCATAATATTTTATGGCAAAACCTAAAGACTGTTAAGGATTCTTACCATGGTAAATGGCTAGTAGGAGGAGACTTTAACGAAATTATGAGTACTGTGGACAAAAAAGGAGGTAGGCCCATAAGTTAACCTCATACCTCTGAATTTTGGGGAACTTTCAATTATTGTGAATTGGATGACCAAGGTTTTAGGGCTACCAAATACGCGTCTCAACAAATGCTTTAAAAATGAAAATAGTCTCATCCTTGAAAGATTGGACCATTTCTTCGCTAACCAAAAATAGATCGTGACATACACTAACTCCCAAGTAATTCATTAACCCATAACACACTTGGATCGCTACCCTTTACTCCTTAACCTAGACACTAAAATTAGGTCTACGAAAAATAAAATTTTAAGATTTGAAATCATGTGGACTTCTTATCCTGACTTAACAAAAATTATTGCTTCCACTTGACAGACTAATGCCACTCATGAAAACATAATTTCCTCCTTCGAAAAAACCATCACAAAGTGGAACAAGAAAACCTTTAGAAACATCTTTAAGATAAAAAGAACTCTACTCAATTGATTAAATGGTATCCAGCAGTCCCCAATTATCCCCACTCTAGTTTGTTCTACAATCTTGAAAAGAATCTATCTAAAGAATATAATGATATCCTAAAACAAAAGGAGGACTTCTAGGAACTCAAATCATGTAAAAACTGGTTAACTGAAGGAGACGCAAACACAAATTTTTTTCACACATCCACCCTGAATCGAAGAAGAAAGAATAGAATTTTATCCCTAAAGAATGATAAAGGGGAATAGATCTCGAACCATAACAATGGATGAAATTGTTAACTCTATAAAATCCTTTTCACCCTACAAATCTCTAGGACCGAATGGATTATATCCTTTCTTCTACCAAAAATATTGGGATACTGTTGAGGACTCTATTAGCAATTTTTAAATGCAAACTTTTGAATTGCCTCCTTGTCACAGGAGATAAACCGCACCTATATATGCCTAATACCAAAAATGAAAAAATACTTTTTCTCTGAATAACTTTAGACCCATAAGCCTTTGTGATTCAAACTACAAAATCCTTGAAAAAATAGTTGCCAATAGATTAAGACCTTACATTGATAGGCTAATTAGTCCTTTTCAAAGTAGCTTCTTAAAAAATAGGCTAGCTTTTAATAATGTAATTATCATCCAAGAAGCCATCTCTCACTTTCAGAAAATGAAAGGTAAGAATGCTAATATGTTAATTAAAATAAATCTTAAAAAAGCTTTCGATAAATTAGAATGGTCCTTCATATATAAAACCCTTAAACACTTTAATATACTTTCAAATTTATCTAGGATGATCATGAACTGTATCTCCACAAGTGAAACTGCCATACTGTTGAATGGTAATCGTACAGAGTTCTTCAAACCAAGTAGAGGTATAAGATAGGGAGATCCTTTGTTCCCTTATATTTTTATTCTCTATATGTAAATTCTCTCCCAAAATATAGAATGGAAAGTAAGATGCAGTAATTGGACCCCTATAAATACAGCATCAAAAGGTACCTAACCCTAATGTCCCAAGTCACTCAAAGCACTCGTGATACAATTTACAGAATATTAAACCAATTTTGTATTGAATCGGGTCAAACCATTAACACCACTAAACCAAAGATAATTTTCTCAAAGAATTGCCCTACTGACCAAATTAGCATGGCTATTAGGAACATTAAATATAAATAGAAGGAAGTACATTGGTAAATACCTGGGAGTACCTATTTTTTACCAAAAAAAACAACCAATAATGACTACTAGTTTATACTAGATAACCTTCAAACAAATCTAGCAGGGTGCAAGACGAATTTTCTTAACTTAGCGGGGAGAATTACCCTTACAAAAGCCACTCTCAGCAATATTCCAAGCCATGTAATGCAAACAATTCTCCTTCCAGAATTCATTACCCAAAAAATCAATAAAATTCAAAGACAATTTATTTGGGGATCGTTGACCATAAAAAAGAAGATTCACCTCTTGAACTGGTGAATTGTAACTTATAATAAAGACATCGAAGGGCTTAGCCTCCAAGACGCAAAATTCAAAAATAAAGCTTTGATTACTAAATTAGCTTGGAGATGTTATAGCAACCAACAAAAGATATGGGCCTCCATGCTTATTAACAAGTACACTAAGGATAAAACCTTCCCTAGTAGGAACCTTACTAAGTCATGTAGCATAAACTAGAAATACTTACTACAAGGATGGGAAATTTGCTCACAAAACCTGTTTTGGGATATAGGAAATTGAAAAAAAATTCATTATGGAACGACCACTGGATTCCATCAACATGACCTTTGAGGTCACTTCTACATAGACCCTTGCCAAAGGATGAGGAATGGAAAACTGTAAAGGATATATTACACTAACTTGACTAGAAATTAGATCAAATCCTTTTTAACCTCCCTTCTAAAATTACCAATACCATTAAAGGTGTCTATGTCTCCCACAACTCAAATGTTGTAGATAGACTTTCATGGAAACACACTAGTTCGGGTCTTTTCTCCACTAGATTGGCCTATTGGCTTATTAGAAATAACAAAACTCGCAATATGGAAATAGGGAAAACCTTTAAATGGATATGGAAAATCCATTGTCCAAACAAACTTAAATTCTTTTTATAGTTGTGCAACCATAATAGATTTCCTACAAATACCTTCCTATGCTCAATATGAATAAATATTAGCCCCAATTGTTAAAGTTGTAGAAAACCTGAAACTATGGAGCATATTTTCGTGTATTGTAGAAAACTTACTTCTTTTTGGAAAAAAATTGGTATGAGTAACCACATTGAACATATTAAATACACTAGTGAAAATTGGCTATAACAACTCAGGAAATTAGGTCCAAATCTGCAAGGAAACATCATAAAATGGGATAATCTTTTTCCTTTTTATCTTTGGAGCATATGGCTTACTCGAAATAAAAATATTCACCAACAACAAAACAAACCTATCCCTACGGATATACCTACTCTAAGAGCGCAACACTAGCAGGTAAAACCAAGTCAAACTTATCCCCCATAATCCAACATGTAAAATGGAACCCACCCAAATCAGGCTATAAACTAAACATGGATGGGTCCTCCCTTGGTAACCCAGGTCGCGGAGGAATGTGAGATCTAATAAGAGACCAATCTGGAAATTGGGTTATAGGATTTATGGGAAGCTTTCAACTCAAAACAACACACGAGCAGAATTATTAGCACTATTACATGGTCTGCATATTGCATGCAAGTACTCACTTACTCTTCTTACTATAAATTTGGACTCAGAGGAAACCATTTCCTCCATTAAAAATGGCCACCCAATGTATACTAATATAATTAATGATTGCAGGGAGTTAATGCCTAGGCTAGGAGATCCACCCATTCAACATAGTTATAGGAAAGCTAATCTAGCAACAAATGTCCCAGCTAAGGAAGGAGCGGTATCTACTGATTATAATCTTATTAAGGAATGGACAGTTTTGCCTTTGTTTATGGAACAAGTCTTAGACGTAGATAAAAAAGGAACTACTTTTGTTAGGCTAAAACGGCCAATCCATTTAGGCTCTAGTTTGAACCCCCCCTATTAACAATGTTTTGTCACTGGTGCTGATGTTACCAAATATGAATTTTGTGATGCTGCTACTTCTGGCTCTTCAAGCCTTACTACTGTTTCTAGTTCTAGTTTGCTCCTGGGCACTGCTGCTCTTTTGCCATGTAATGAATATTATATCTACTCCCTCCGTCCCAAATTACTCATCCCAAATTTCCTAATTTGATAGTGCTGCTCTTTTGCCATGTAATGAATATTATATCTACTCCCTCCGTCCCAAATTACTCATCCCAAATTTCCTAATTTGATTTCCTATTTTACTTATTTTTTTCATAAATCAAGACAAGACAAAAAATTTTTCCATGTTTTACCCTTTGCATTAATTACCTTTTCTTCAAATTAAAATATAAACATCATTTAATAGGGGTACGATGGTAAACTAAGCATGTTATTAATTATTTTTCTTAATCAATATGGCATCTCAATTTGGGATGGGTAATTTGGGATGGAGATAGTAATAAAATTTCTCTGTTTACCAAAAAATGCTTTTGGACATGAATTTAGGACTATTTGAAAATATAGTATTTGTAGCTGAGTTAATAAAGAATACTCTCTTCGCTTAATTTATTTCCTGGGTTTTGATTTGACATGAATTTTTAATTTTTTTTTTAAATATTGAATCTTATGATCTTAAATTAAAAATTATGTTGAATGTACCAATGTTATTTAATTTTATGATTTTAAACATGTTTAAAAATTAAAATTAAAAAATTGTCAGAAAAGAAATATTCTGTTTGAAATAGACTAAAAAAAGTATGACAAACAAATTAAAATAAAAAAAGTATTTAAAAATTGAAACAGTATTTGAATATATATTTCTCTTGAGAAAAATATTAAATTTTAGATACTTTTTTTAATTTATATTTGTAGAATGGTTAGAATAAGTTTTCCAACCTTGAAAAATCAAACCTCTGGTTATATTGGAAATTTAACTCTAATGTATTACTAAAAAATGAAACCCCCCTCCCCCTCCCCCCCAAAAAAAATATTTTGAAGTCCAAGCGGATTCTAAAATTCTTTTGATAAAATATTGGAAAGTATTTTTACTTCTAATATAATAATAAAATACTAAGATAATAATTAAGTGTTTGAAAATGTGATTTCATCTCGTGATCTGAAACCAGGAGATGAAATTAATATTTGGACATGCGGTTTTATCTCATGATTTTAAATCATGAGATGAAATTCTAAATTTTTCAAAACGTTTGCTTTGAGAATTTCATGTCATGGTTTTACTTTTTTCAAATATAAGAATTGACACACGAGTTTATATTTTATATATAAAAAGAAGACCTCATCATTTTAAATTTTGCACAAGGACTCATGCTTGACGTGAAGAGATTGTATGTATTATGTGAAATAATTATAGTAAAGAATAACTAGTTACTAGACTATTATTGTTGACTAGTGGATCTTTAAGAAATTATATATACTTAAAAGTTTGTAATTGCAAAAATTCATATATAAAAGGAAATAGAGATATACAATTTATTAATGCAATATCTTAGCATATTATGATATCCTATTTATGAACTTCAGATTGCTCATTTGATAATATTATTTAAGAATTAGAAAAAATTGAATAGTTTTTACAACTTGTGGAATTTTATGTTTTTTGAAAAGCATACAACTTTAAAAGTCCAAAATTACATGTCCAAATAAAATTGTAATTCATCTCAAATAATTTCATATTGCCATGTCAAATGGCCCTAAAAATGTTGGTTTTTTCTAACTGATGGAGCATAAAAAAAAGGTTGAAAATGTTCTCAATGAGTGAAAGTGCTTTTCAATATTCTTCTTAACCATAAGAGAATGTTAAATAGCCAATTTACAATGAAAAATTAGCATAATTTCAAATTCAAAGTACCTAAATATCTCAACTAAACAAACATCTAAAATTTAAAATTCAAATTCATCTTAGATCTAAACAATTTATTAACTAAAATATTTTTCAACATAGAGATATAATTAAAGAATTGAAGATATATTAATGTACAAATGAACTAAACTAACTTTCTATTTATATAAAGAAAAAATGAAAAAGCTGCACAAGAGTTACTTATTTTTTGAGCTACTCTTAAGCTACATGTTTGATATACTCGCAAGCTATTTGCTTGATTGCAAGTCTGAAAAAATTATTGGCAGGTTATTTGTTTACACTACCTACAAGTTGTATATGCATCTATATATACAATATATTTAGTAGGCGTTTGACCATAAAAATAAAAAAAGTTCATTTTATTAGGAACTAAAATACTTATCTGCGCTTCGTGAGGTTAAAAGTGCCAATTAAAAATAGTTGAATATCAACTTTAATAATAGAAAATTAAATTTAAAAATCAGACATCTTTCATAATTCTTTCATCTTTTTTATTAGTTTAATATCATATATAATTTCTTCAACGGGTAAAATGTGAGAGATGTATTTTGAATTAAACATAACAATCTATTCAAATTATGTGAAATTAAATACTGAAAAATAAAATAATGGCATTACAAAAATCTTGGGCATAAAAACTCGATACAATCACCCCCTTTCGTTATTTTATTTCTTAATATGAACTATTGACACTTATATATGATAACAAATATTCATATTCATAATGCCACATTTTTTTTACTAAGATAGGAAAAGTGAGATCTTGACCTCTTACATGAAAAAATCAAAATAAAAAAAATGTAAAATCTTAGTCCGAAATAAAACCAAACTATCCATCTAAATTAAAATTCAATTTGATTGAGTTTGGTTTTTCTGTTTAATCCGAATAATTCATACCCTTTTTTAAAATTTCTTATGTGTAAAAATAAAGATCTCATATATGTAAAGATCAAAATCTCTTGCAAAAAGAAGATAACACTTAAAAAAACAATGCAAAAAGCTAGAAAATTGTTTCTCTTGTTTGGAGAAACTACATCTACCTCTAAAATAGGATAAGATCTGAATATATTATCCCTCTCCAGAGCTTATTTCACTAGATTCCATTGAAACTAATGTTGCACTTGCAATTTTTCAAAAGAGATAGGAAACAGAAAGGAAGACAGAGAAATAGAAAAAAATCAATTAAATATATCATGTCATTGATAGGATCAAATTCCATACTTAGTTTTCTAAATAGGAAATAAAAGGATGGAAGTAAGGAGAAATGAAAATTTAACAAAGGTTAAAATTAAATTATCGTATGTGTTGTAATACCAAAGTCTTAATTGAAATATGGACCGCGATCAAGCTTCATTACAAATGGTTCAAGAGGTCACAATCTTTAACTTAATGGAATTTTGATCGATTAGCTGTCGTTTTAATTATTGAAAATCTATTAACGAATGTTTGTGTCATTTTGTGAAATTACATTGGATATGTTATTGTATGCCATTGATAAATATTACGCAATTACTATTTTTTTCATGATCAACTATGATTTCTTGATTTAAGCATGATAAAAAAAATGAAAGGAAATGAGATGAAAAAAATTGGTTAGTCAGTGTCTCCAAGAACATTAACAAAACAAATTGTAAAGCTAGATTGGTGCACTCTTTTTGAGGATGTACTTGTTCACACATCTTGTCGATAGAAGCATAATACATTTTCGTATAAATTAGAAGACAGAGACCTAATTGATTGATGGACATGATCTTGCTATAAGATGCAGTTTTGAGCTATAAAACCTTTTTTCATGCACAGCTCGTCCAGCCATAAGATATCAATACAAGGAAAAAATTATAGAAAAAGAAGAATAAAAAATCATGTATATTTTAATTAGGAAAATGAGGGATAACTCACTAAATATTTAAATAACATACCTCAATTTTTCAATCTCCTATTTTTCAAAGATTTTCATTTAGAAATTGGTGCATCTTACACACACAAACAAAAATATATCCTATAAATACGAAAAGAAATAAGATCAAACGATATAAAAGGGGAGAGATAAAAGTAAACAATATAATACAAAAATGTTCTCATAATTTTTTAGGAAATATTATCCATGAATGCTATAAATTGATCTTTAGAACAATTGTGTTTCATTCTTTCTCTCTTTCTTTGCTATTAACAAATAACCTTTTCTCCTTTATTTTTATTTTTTATTTTATAGTTTAATTTATTTACTTTCTTCATGCATACGTTTTCATTTATGTATAGTTTTGTGGTTTAAATATATATATATATATATATTGATTAGTTTAATCGAACTAAAAAATTTTTGATCTTTAGTATAACTAGCCAACAACACTAATAATAATCATTGTTATTTTGATAAGAGTGGTGGACACTGAATTTCTTAGTTCCATTGTATTTAACAAAATGAGGACTTTTGAGATTTATATAGAAGAAAACAAAATAGAATTAGACCATTGGGCTTCTATAGTTATTGCAAAATATAACGTGAGATATCAAAAAATTTTATCCTCTTAATTTACATGGAACATGTAACAACAGTTGAAGATAATTGAAATCTTTGATTTCTATACTAAATGAGTGTTTTTTGAGTTTTTGATACACAAAATACAAATGGAAAAAATGTCAAAAAAATGAAAAAAAGAAAAAATAGAAACAGAGGTTATAAAGAGGTGTCACATTACTTCTTTACATTCTCCTTTATTATTATATATTGACCGATTGATTTACAAAATGATTCAATCATACGAATTAGGTAAATATGTGAGCCGAAGAGACATGTAATTTAAGTAACGAATGCAAATATGTTGAGATTTTCTTGTAACTCATTATATATAATTATTGCAATAAATATGATATTTTTTTAATTAATAAATAAATAAATTAATAAAAAGAAATGAAAGGAGAACGTTCACAAAAAGGAGAAAAAACAGTGTGTATATATATATATATATATATATATATTGAATTTTATAGTTGAAAATAGAGTTGGAGTTGTGATTGGCCATAGGATTTTTCGGGAGTTAATATTGAGAATTCAAATGTATTTTTTTGAAAAAACAATAAAAAGAAAAAATAAATTTTAAAAAAATTAGAATTGTATTAAAATGAGTTATTTTATAAAAATAAAAAATTTATTTATTTTTAAATAAATTAAACAATACAAAAAGTGATACTCGCTCCGTTTAAAAAAGAATGACCTAATTTGACTTGACACAAAATTTAAAAAAATAAATAAGATTTTCAAATTTGTGGTCTTAAATTTAAAATATGTCAAATATACCAAAATATCCTTCAATCTTGTGGTCTTAAACATGTCATTAAGAAAGTTAAAATTTAAAAGTTGCTAAAAAGGGAAAAAGATCATTTTTTTTAAACGAATTAAAAATAAAAATAGATTTTTTTTTTTTTGAAATGGAAGAAATATAAAAAATAGTGAAAAGAATTCTTCAATATTTTTTAAATTTCGAAATAAAATGAAAAACATATTCCAAAATAGAGTGAATACTATATTTAGTCGAACGGGTCCTTAACATTGGATAGTTACAAGAAAATTTTGTACAAAGGATTTTTCCCTTTAACATTTACCTTAAATCCTTGATGAGGATAGGTTTGAATATACTCCAAGTAGTAATTACTTGCCCAACCTTGGACGAATGTGTTCACTGAATTTGACGTATTAAGAAAGCAACTATTTGGCATCGTTTAGTCGGGAATAAGTTATCCCTAAAATTAATTATTTTGAGATTAGTTATCTGAATGACAGAATTTATCGCATTACATATAAATAATTCTTTGACTAACTAATAATCCAATCAAATACTTTCTCCGTTTAAAAAAGAATGACCTACTTTAACTTGACACAAAATTTAAGAAAATAAAAATTATTTTTAAATTTTATAACCTTAAATTAAAATTATGTCAAATATATCAAAATATCATTCTTATGATCTTTCGTATAAAAAATTAAAATTAAGATATTACCAAAAAAAATATATATATAAAATAAAATAACCCTACACTTTTAACTCAAAAAAATTACTATAACTTATGCCTCACGCGAAACACACCTTTCAGTTGTCCAAGGTCCAATGACCACAATGACTACTAGACAATACTACTGTCACGGTAGTACTGAAAAAACACACGTTCCCCTCCTACATTTCCTATTAAAATTCTCCTCTTTATTTGTGTCGTTTTCAGTGTTGTGGTTAAGAGCACTGGTAGGATATCTAAAGACTCCCTTTCCATTAAGTTGCCTTTTTCATTGTGTTCTTTCAATATTGGCTGAAATTCTCATGCTTTCCTTCATGGAGGTTCGATGGGATATTTTGACAATTGTATTCGCTTCTTTGGTCCTTTGTTAAAGTCGGTTTTCGTTTGAAAGCACAAATTCTTTGTTATCCATAAAGAAATCTTGCATTTCTTTTTGCGACTTTGGGTACCAGGAGTTAATGCTTTTTGGTGATTTGGGTATCTTTCTTTTTCCTCATTGGTTGCTTGTGTTGTTAGAAATTTGCATATTCTGCTTACTGTCTGAACCAACATATTTTTTTGAGTGATTTTGGAGAAAGATTGAATCTTGGTTTTGTTTTTTTAACTTGGATAGTTGAGTGTAATTGCTGTAAGTATTGTGGATGCAAATTGTAGAGTAAGAGGAAACAATTTTTACTGCACCTTAGGGGATCTTGATTTGAAAAACATCAATTATAGAGCAAGTATTAGAGTTCTTGGACTGCTGAGATTTAGATAGTATATAGTGAATGGTTTAATTTTAGTTAGTTTTTGGTGGTTGCTTATTTCACACGGTGTTTGAAATTTGTAGCTGAGTTCTGCTTTGGACATAAAGCCAAAATCTTGAGTACTGTGAAACAAAATGCTTTTGAGTGATTTTGGAGAAAGGTCGGATCTTGTTATTGTTTTCAAAAGCTTTGGTTTTTAATTGTGATAGTGGAGTGTTATTGCTGTAAGTACTGTGGAAGTGAATTGTTGTGGATGCAAATTCTACTGCACCTTAGGGGATCTTGATTTGGAAAAATCATCATAGAGCAAGTAGTAGAGTTCTTGGATTGCTGAGACATCAATGGTGTATGTAGATTTTGATACTATATAGTGAATGGTGTAAAAATTTAGTTAGTTATTGGTGGTGGTGAGAATTGAGATGTCAATTATTTCACCCCCTCCAAGTTCTTCTACACAATTTGCAGCTCCACCAACTGCTTTGAATTCTCCAGCACCTATATCTCAACCCAATGAAAACTCATCTTCTATTGCATCTCCACAATCTGCTCCTCCTGTAGAATCACCACCGCTGCCACAATCCCTTCCTCCTACAGCCTCATCTCCTCAGCCACAACCACCAGTTTCTACTCCAACACCTCCTGCAGAATCTGCTCCTCCAATTAGCCCTCCTCCGACACCGTACGGTCCGCCTGCTAGCTTAATACCACCTCCATCTTCTAGTACTTTTGGTAGTTCACCAGCACCTCCATCATCAAGCATACCAAGCAGTCCACCACCACGGCCATCACCTCGACCAGAACCAACTCATCCTGCAAGTTCACTTCCACCACCATCGACACGTCCCCCTGCATTGTCACCTCCCCATTCATCAACTATTCCCCCTGCATTGTCACCTCCATCACCTGTGCGAAATCTGAAACCTCCTCCAGTACCACGATCACCAGGGAATGCGTCTCCTGAACCTCCTAAAAGGTCATCACCTTCACCACCATCATCCAAGCCACCAGCGAATGCACCTCCATCTAAGCCACCACGAAGTACTCCAGATTCGCCAGCCTTAGTCCCTCCGAAAAATTCAGCCCCTTCCCCAGCTGCAGTACCTCCTAGTAATTCAACATCTTCTAGTTCCCCGCCTACAGACTCATCATTACCAACACCTACTGCACAATCATCACCTCCTCAATCGCCCAATGGTGTACAACCTTCTATTTATCCTCCTTCACCATCATTTCCTTCAGGTGACTCTACTACGTCCAGTAACAGTTCAGCAGACAGATCAAAGGATGCAGGGGATGGAGGCATTGGTACTGGAGGGTCCATTGCAATTGGCATCATACTTGTGTTTCTTTTGCTTGGTATTATTGGAGCAGCAGGATGGTGCATATGGAAGCGAAAGAAAAAAGGCTCAGGCCGGAGTGGTGGTTATATCTTGCCAGCAACTCTGGTCTCCTCTCCAAAATCAGGTACTGTTTGGATAGCGTGAAATCATTGTTGTAGTGTGTTAATCCATGTTTTAGATGCCGCAAGCACCATTTACGTAATCTTTAAGCCATCCAGATCTTTTCAAATGCAATCTGAGTAGATGTGCAAATACAATTCAGGTTCTGTCTCATTAAAGGTTCAAGAATCAACACCTGAGATTGGAAATGGAGATGGCTCCAATATTGCGGATGTTCCAGGAAACAGTGGTGGATTAGGGCATTCAAAGCCATGGTTTACTTATCAAGAACTACTTGAAGCTACTAATGAATTTTCGGAGCATAATTTATTGGGCGAGGGTGGATTTGGTTCCGTGTACAAGGGAGGCCTAGCAGATGGGAGAGATGTAGCAGTAAAGAAGCTTAATATTGATGGGAGCCAGGGGGAGCGTGAGTTCAGAGCTGAAGTTGAAATCATTAGTCGGATACATCACAGACACTTGGTTTCACTTGTAGGTTATTGCATTTATGAGAACAGAAGGCTCCTTGTCTATGAGTATGTCCCTAACAACACCCTGTACTTCCATCTCCATGGTAAGTGTGGCACTTTTCAGATTTCAACATTCAATTGTGGCATTTGGTAACTAAAGTTTGCTGTTAACACTTGCAATTTACAAAATTACAGCACAGGGGAGGCCTGTTATGGATTGGGCAACACGTGTTAAGATTGCTGTTGGTGCAGCCCGTGGAATAGCATATCTGCATGAAGATTGTAATTACTGTTCTCTTCTCTCCATTTCATTTCTTCTCAGGATGACAAGATAAAATGCTTACCAAACAACTGAGACAATTTAGGCATCACCAATCTGTGTTTGGTTACTAAAATATCCTTAACAATGTTCAACAGCAATTATGCAAGCACGAACAATGAAATTTTTTCTCCTTATGACATAGTTAGATTGCCAGTCACTAATGAATTCTATCCTGTAAAAAACATATTGAACATACTTGGAAAGGTGACCATTATGGTGTGGTATCTGTTCAGTCACAAATGAATTCAATCTTATAAGAAATATAATATATTGAACAGACTTGGAAAAGTTACCATAATGGTGTGATATATGATTACATATTCTCTTTTTCTTGGTGTTTCCTATTGTTGGCCTTCAGCTGACTAAGTATTGCTGAAAGATGACATGAAATTTTCCCAAAATTCAGTCGTTGAAGAGAAATTATTCTTTTTATCACTCTTTTAAAGCATAGATTTCTAATATGACATTTAGTTCTTGCTTCTTTTGATTTATGCATTCTATTTGTGGTGATGGCAGGCTGTCCTCGCGTCATCCACAGAGATATTAAGTCGTCTAACATTCTTTTGGATAACAACTTTGATGCTCGGGTATGTCTGGTTCCTTAATCTCCTTTATTTTACATTATTTTTCTTGTAGACTGCGTTTTACAATTGATTCACTTTTGATAGGTTGCTGATTTTGGATTAGCTAAATTAGCTCAGGATGCAAAGAGTCATGTTACGACACGTGTTATGGGTACGTTTGGGTAGGTTTCTCTTCCAACATTGACATCAAATAGAGCATAAGAAAACTTACTGTCGTCTTTTTAGTTGCCTATGTGTACTATAATTTCTTGGTTTGTCTTTAGATACATGGCCCCTGAATATGCATCCAGTGGGAAGCTGACTGAAAAATCCGATGTATATTCCTTTGGAGTTGTGCTTCTGGAGCTAATTACTGGACGGAAGCCTGTGGATGCATCTCAGCCTTTGGGGGAGGAAAGTCTAGTTGAGTGGGTATGTTTGTAACCGACCTATCTCTCTTTTCCTCTCAAGTCCATAGTGATGAGAACTCTTTCATTAGCATTTCTGCACCTTCTATGAGAAATTGAATCAGAATTTTGTAGTTCCTCTAGACTTTTTCCTCACTTCATGAATTTGATAGCTGGTGTTTGGAAAAACCACATAATTACTCTACAGAGGCCTCTAGTTGCAGCTCTAAGAGAGTTGCATTTCTTGGTTTGACCACGGCAATGTCTTGAATATGAGATTGATGTGCTACAAGTTCTGAAAAATTGAGACCTATACATAAAGAATTTGTTTAATTGATTAACACAGACAAAATCAGGTATCGTGGAATGAGATAAATCAGGTGAATTGTAGTCTCTTAAGGTCAAAAGTTAAAGCAGGTACCAAATGCAAGTTCCCTTGTTGAGATAAAGGATAGCAAGGAAATGTGGAAGTTTGGTTGAAGTTTTTACGATCTGTTGCTGGAGCTTATTCCGGTGGAGCTACATGACTCAATGGGAGAGAGAACATTTGCTTAGTTGTTTGGGCACTAATAAAACTAGACTGAGAGGTGCTTTCATGTTTTAGAAAAAATTCCATAACTTTTAAGGATTCGTTAAACTCCAAATACATAATTGTTATTTTGCACACTTTGGAAATATGTTTTGAATGTCAAGCTTATCCTTGCATTTTGCACATTTTTATTGAATCTGTTTTTAATCCTTTTGATTTTGGTTTTAATTCTGAAATACTTTTAATTGATGTATTTCAGTCGTGTATGATCAACCTTCTAACTAAGCGTAAAGGTGTGAATGTTCAAGTCTTAGTTCAGGAGAATGTTAAATCCAAATATATTTATTTGTGACCTCAGCTTCATTAATTGTACTAACTTAGCTTTGTGTTGGTGCCTGCATCTGTAGATAAAGTAGATGTGACATAACTGCTGCTGAATAAATTCATTTAATTATTTTCCCAACCAACTATATGGTGAGGTTTAGGAACTGTGTAATTTGTGCATCTCCTGATATGATAAGTTTGATGACTGATCAAAATATTGTCTTAAAGTAGTGAGATAAATGGCAGGCATGCTGTGAATTAATCTCATAACTGGAATTCTCGAGTGATAACAATTGATTTTTTGCTATATTGAGGATTTGCCTATGGCCTATGACACCAAAATAGCATGTAATAAAAAAATTCTTTATAACTCTCTATCTACTAGAGCAATCAAATAGTATGTCCATTTTCTAATTATGTGTGGAGTAATTTTCAAGACTAAAGAATGGATGAGCTAGGCTCTGTGAGGTTCATCCAAACTTTAAATATTATGATCTTAACATGGACAGTTGTAGACCAAATCCTGTTATACACGAGCTACTAATGCTTCAAGCTTTATTTCTCTGTTCATTACAAGGGAAAGACCCATTTACCTTTTCTTCTATAGCCTTTCAGCTATTCTTTCATGTTCGGAGTGAGTAATGCTGCTTTCTTTTGTCTCATGGAATTGAGACTAAATATATTTGAAGGATAACTCTCTTCTCTTATGCCTTGAGTCTCTATATTAAACATCTCGGTTGCACTTAGCAGCATAGCTGAATCTGTCAGAAAAACAGAAGTTAACTGAACCTGATATTGTTAGTGCTGAGGGCATCAAATCAATTTGTTATTTAAATATTTCCATTGCACTGGATGTCCTTCTCACTGAGATCTGATAAGGCAGTCATTTTACTTTAATTTCTCCGATGGAGGATTCCATCTTCATTTCTTATACTCTATTTTGTGATTTGGTCGTACAATGTTCTTATTTGGTTTCAGATAGTACTGAGAATTATGTAGTCAGTCCTGTAATATTGATCTTTTAGTGCCTGAAACATTAAGGTCTGGTTGCTTTTTCGCAACAACCAAAGCAACACCACAAAAGTTGTCTGCTTAAATTTCGTTTCAACTTTCTCATGTTACCAAAACAATAGATCATAAGACAGTCCTAAATTTGAAACTCAACAACCATATAATTGATCAGTTCAGAACCAAAAACCAATAACAATAGCAGCAAAGATCTTATATCACTTCTCACTTTATCTAGCAGGAGACTTCCACTAACTGCGAGTTAATTTGATTGCTTCCAGGCTCGACCTTTGCTTGGCCATGCACTCGAAAAAGAGGAATTTGATCAGTTGGCAGATCCTCGCCTTGAAAAGAACTACGATGACAGTGAGATGTTTCGAATGATTGAGGTTTCTGCAGCTTGTGTGCGTCACTCAGCTGCAAAGAGACCAGGAATGGGACAGGTATATTCTTTAACTTGATACTACTTCAAGGACAATGACCTCTCTTTTCTAATAGAAGAGAAATTACATTCACATCATGCTTATGCTTTCGCAGATCATGAGAGCTTTTGATAGCATGCTTATGTCTGATTTGACAAACGGTATGAAGGTTGGTGATAGCGCAATATATAACTCTGCTGAGCAATCTGCACAAATAAGATTGTTTCGGAAGATGGCATTTCCTAGTCAAGATCTTAATTCAGATATTTCCAGTACTCAAGACACCAATTATAGTAGAGAGTTGGCTGAACATTTTTAGATGATATACCATGGAGCAAGATGTCTAGCTGGAACAAGTGTATGAATCTGTTAATATAATCAAAGGCTGCTTAGCTGAGAGGTATCTTTATTAAGTTTTGCAAGTAGGTCCTTTGGCTGTAGTCCACAAATCTTGAGCAATTTTTTCTGTAAGTAACTGGAAACTTTTATTGTCATCTCCAGCTAAACTGTTTGTTCTTTCAAGAGTTCATTCATTTCCTTTCACATTCAAAAAGGTCACAATGCAAGTCTTGATGAAATGTACAGGCCCTCCAGTTCGTTCGGGGACATTTGATAAAATTAGAATGATGTAGAGAGATTAGTTTGGATATCGGACAAAATTGAAACGATATAAGGGGCTAATTTTGTAATTCAAAATCTTGATAATGAATCAGTAGGAAGAAGAAGATGTAGAGAATCAAGAGATTAGAATAACCTAATTTCATTTAAGAATCTAAAAATGATTAGTTGTGTTGGTACACAGTACATTACTCATGTATCGATAGTAGTACTCCTAATCATAATGAATTAGAAGGCTAACTAACTACTTGACACAGTATTAACTAACTTCGAAGAGAACTGTTAGTTACCGTCTTTAATTAACTCAGCTAACTTAACAGTTTTTCCCTAAT
Organism: Capsicum annuum; assembly: GCF_002878395.1. Taxonomy (NCBI): domain Eukaryota; kingdom Viridiplantae; phylum Streptophyta; class Magnoliopsida; order Solanales; family Solanaceae; genus Capsicum; species Capsicum annuum. The sequence continues at coordinate 850,140 of NW_025855126.1, forward strand.
TGTGTTAACTAATTACACTTGGTGGGGGTTTATTCCTGTTAGGAGTCCGTGTCCCATGTTTTATTATGAATCTGTGTGCTTTCCTCTGTTTTATATTACTTATGGGTGCCGTATTTATGTTATGTAATCTTGTAACCTTGTGCTGTGCTTTACTATGTGTTTGTGTGGTACCACGTGTCTTGAGCCGGGGGTCTATCGGAAACAGCCTTTCTACTTCTTCAGAGGTAGAGGTATGGACTGCGTACATCCTACCCCCCCAGACCCCACCAGGTGGGAATACACTGGGTTTGTTGTTGTTGTTGTTAATTACACTGTGAAGTCTTATACTTTAACACTCCCCCTCAAGCCAGGTGGGGTGAAAGATGTTTAATACACCTAGCTTGGACTTTAAATAATGTTGAACTTTGGCAAGTCCTTTAGTAAAGATGTTTGCTGGCTGGTCTGAGGTTACGATGTAGTGAGTAATTGCCAATCCTTGTTGGATCTTCGTCCTTGAAATGACAATCAATCTCTATATGTTTGATTCTTTTATGATAAATTGAATTTGGAGCTATCTGCAGTGCTGATTTACTGCTGGTTGTGTAACTTCTGCTCCTATCTCTTTTATCAAGCCTAGTAATCAGGTCAGTTCTGCAATAGTGGAAGCCATGCTTCTATACTCTGATTCTGCAGAGCTTCTTGATACCACAACCTGTTTCTTTGCTTTCCAGGATAAAAGTGAATCTCCAAACTTAATCATGACGCCAATCTGCATAACAGAATGCAGTGACTCATTCTTATAGTTGTCTGATAGTTATAGACCTTGTCGAGGCTGCTTCTTAATAAAACTTATAATTCTTAGAGTAGCCTCCATATGGGACACCTTAGGTGATTGCAAAACCGACTTAGTGTTTGTACATTAAAGGATATGTCAGGTTTAGTTACTATTAGATACAACAATTTTCCCATTAGCCTTTGATAGGCAATTTGATCAACTGGTGATCTCTTTCTAGATTGTACTTGTCTTTAGTAACTTCAACATATTGCCTTGAAGTCAATTTGTTGTTTGTATCCACCGGTGTAGCTTTTGGCTTTGCACCTGCTACTCTTCTTTCTGAGATCAATTCCAAAACATATTTCTCTAGTGCATTGTAATTCCTAGGCTTGATCTTGCCAACTCAATTCCCAGAAAGTACTTGAGTTCCCTAAGTCTTTCATGTTGAAAGCATTCTATAGTGCAGTCTTGGTTTCTTGAATTAATTCTAGGCTATCTTCAGTGATAAGCATGTCATCTACACTAGAATTAGGATGATTCTTTAATCTGATTTCTTGACAAACAGAGAGTGATCATACCGACTTTGAACAAATTCAAAAATAGAAAAAGCTTCAGTCAACTTAGCGTTCCATTTTCTTGGTGCCTGCTTCAAGCCATACAAGGATTTCATTAGCCTACCTACCATGTTCTCCCCTTGGCTATTGAAACCTTGTGGTAGTTGCAAGTATATCTCATCATTTAGATCATCTTGTAGGAAGACACTATACACATCTATTTGGTGTAAATGCCACTTTTTTGCTGCAGATAAGGACAAAACTGTTTTAACAGTTACCATTTTACCACTGGTGAAAAAGTCTCTTGGACATCAATTCCTTCCTTTTGACTGTATCCTTTGGCGACAAACATAGCTTTGAATCTTTCCATTTCACCACTTGGTTTGTACATTACTTTGTACACCCATTTACATTACATGGTAGACTTTCCTACAGTAGTGGAATAATCTCTCATGTATCGTTGTTTTCTAGTGCTGTGATCTCTTCTTTTAGTGGCTTCATGGTAAGTAGTAGGCTCTGTAACAAAAGAGAATGCAGTAATGTAATATTGGTAGTTATTAGAAAGACATGCATAAGAGATATACTTTCAAGCCCATATAAAGAATCTTTGAGTATGTTAAGACATATAAAATCCTTCAACCAAATAGATGGTTGTTTTTCCTATATGACTTCCTAAATTGTGTTACAGTAGTTGGTAGTGGCACTTCAACAGCTGGCTGCTGCACTATAGGATTGGTTGTTGCACTATTGGTATTACAGGTGCTTATTGATCTATTGGCACTGGAATATCTTAAGATATTAGTTGTCTGAGACCCCATTGAAGTACTAGGATCCCAGTAAGGGATTATGCTTGCTGCGATCTTGATAGAAGGGAATGAGTAATTGATTTGACCAATCTTCTGAACAGTTAGTATCCCTTATGAAAACAGGATTGTTAGTAGATGTGTGTATAATATATCTTCTTTGAATATCACACCCCTGTTAAGAAAGAAAGAATTAGTATTCAGATCTATAGAATACACCCTTTTTGAACCTGTTGAGTCTCTTATATGTTCAATAATCTTGGATCTAGACATTAGCTTGTCAGACCGAGTCATGTCTTAGCAAAGTATAGACATCCTATTATCATTTATCCTTACATGACTAATAGTAGGTTTCTTATTAAAGAATACTTCATAAGGAGACTTATTATTCAACGCAACACGTAGTCTATTGATCAAATACCCTGCAGCCAGAATGTGTTCCTAAAACCTAATGGGAACATGAGCCTGCATTCCGATTTCCCTGGTGATATCTAGACACTGTCTATGCTTACTCTCATCAACACCATTTTGCTGAGGGGTGTAAGCACAAGTTCTTTGATGGAACACGGCTAATTGCTTGAATAGATTCTGACATATGGTATTTGTAAATTCTGTCCCATTACTTGACCCTATTATCTTTACTACTTTACTGAATTGATTCTTTATGTATGCAAAAGAATTGTTGTAAGATAATATATACATCAGATTTTTGTTTAAGAATAAATAACCAAGGCGGTCTTGAGAAGTCATCAACCAAAGTAAGGAAATATCTATTGTCATCAAAAGTAGGGGTTTGTAAGGCCCCGGAAGATCTGCATGTATCATATCCAATGTAACCTGAGTTTTAATACTTCTAGAAGGAAATGAAATCCCAATCTGTTTAGCACAAGGGCATACAGTGCAGTTATGAATTAACTCATTTATTACTTGTAGCCGATTAGGAAACAGTTTTTTGTAGGACTAAGATGAGCTATGTCCAAACCTTCTACACCAGAGTAAAATCCATGTTGACAATTTCTGAGTTTGGAGAAGCAAAGCTACTGATTTGTCCATTTCATAAGCATATACAATCCATCATCTAACTTACCAATCTCTTTCACCTTTCCGGTGAAGAGATTTTGAAAAATACAAAAATTAGGAAAGAAGGAAGTAACGCACTCTAGTTCTTTGGTTAGTTTTGAGACAGACAACAAATTATATTTAAATTGAGCACACAGAACGCATTTGATATTGTACTTCTAGCAGTTATAGAATTATCTCCAAAGTGTGTGACAAGTGAAATATCACCATTAGGCAAATGCACCTTTTTAGGTTTTTCAATTTCTTTGACAGTAATGTTTTTATTTAATAGATCAAGATCAGAAGTCATATGATTTCTGACTCCTGTTCTATGATCCATTTAAGTGCATTTGGTGCTAGTGGTGATATAATCTTTTCTATTAGCATTACCATCATTTCCAAACACTCAGGATGTAGAGCGAATGTTGTTCTGGTTAAGCATGTGTGCTTTCTATTCATACTGACTTTTTGCAAAAAGAATAGAATAACCCTCATTCTGAATAAGTTGTTGTCCATTGTAGTGATCCTGTCCAGTCACCTCATTGATGACTTGATCTTGAACTTGATGCCTTATACCACCGGTATTCTGATCATAGACACAGTTTGAGTGACTTCCAAGCTGGTTGTATCCCTCATTGTTTAACTCCGTAGATGCATTTATGCAGACAACAATTAGCTACTGCAACTTTCTTTTTGGACTTTAAATCATTCGATACCTTACCAATTTGTAGCCCACCTCTCTGGTATGTCCCTTGTACTTGCAATAGTCACGGACAAGATTAAAGTTCTTCTATTTCTGATAACTAGTAATAGCAGTGTTATTGACATTACCACCATCCTCATGAAAGTTAGACTCCACTACTACTACCATGATTGTAAGATCTAAGTCCTCCCAAGGTTTTGGGATGTAAATCTATGTCAAAGTTGGTACTATCAGGACTTGGTCCTAAATCTCCAGCTATAGCTGCCCTCATTTTTTGACTTTTATCACCAAGAATCATAGCATAAGCTTTGTTCACTTTGGGTAATGGACACATCATAAGAATTTGACTCCTAGCATGTCCAAAATTATCATTTAGCCCCATCAAAAACTAAAACTTCTGTTTTTGTGAGTGCAGCACAAAGTCCTTGGACTTACTACAATCACAGCCTGGTGCAGGCACTCAAACTCTTCTCAAAGATCATTCAATCTTGAAAAGTGCAGAGACTCAGACAGGGATCCCTGCACCAATGTAGCAGTTTCTTTAAGGATATTGTAGATTCTTGATCCATCCAATTTGGTAAACTTTTCAAGGTCTTGTCAAATAGCCCGAGCAATGGATGCATACATAATACCGTTAAGAAGATTCTTTGAAACAACCCAAGATAAAACTATTGCATTAACCCTTTCCGGGTGATTCCACATGATCTCATGAAACTTTTCTTTAACACAAGAACCATCAATCAATCCCAATTAATGTCTACCTAAGAGAGCAATTCACATAAATCTAGCCCAAATTAAATAATTCTCTATGCCAGTGAGTTGAAATGATATGATTTGTATTCCACTAACATCAGAAGAATGTAAAAATAAAGAGTGATTTTAATGTTGGAACTCCAGTGTAGTTTTGCACCCCATCCATATTCACAGTTGAAGAAAACTAGGTTGGCACTGAACCATTTGTATGCTCCATGTCTCTTCGATTCGATGTTTTTGCTTGACAAAGTAGTGAAAGCAAGAACAGAGAAAAACATGAAAAGAACCACTGCTTACTATCAAGCATTTTTCAGAATTTTTGAATTCCAAAAACGAATTCCTAATAAGAGATCTAGGGCTCTAATACCATGTGTAATTCAAAATATTTTTAATGAATCAGTAGGAAGAAGAAGAAGGAAGAAGATGTAGAGTAGCGGTGGCAAAGGACAGGTCGAGTCGGATATGAGGAATCAAAAATGGGTAAGGCGAAAGCAGAATAAAATATTCGACCTAATCCATATTTGTTACGGATAAAAATGGGTAAACCTAATGGATACTCATATTACTCAGCTTCTTATTATGTAAAGGATAAAGTAGTTTGAGATTACAAATATTTTTTCTTCTTCTTCTCCTTTTAGGATGTGTTTGATATGAAAGAAAATATTTTCGTATTTTTCTAGAAATATTTTTCTGGGAAATAAGTGGTCCTGAGTTGGGATCAGGAGTCGAATCTCGAATCGAGGTCAAAATTTGAATCTCTGGTCGAGTCAAAAGTCTGATTTGATTCTGGGTCGAGATTTAGATCTCGAGTCTCAGGTTAATATCGAGATTTGGGTCTCAAATCGACTTTGGTAATTAGGTCTCGTGAAGGGTTTGGTAGTTTGGTCTCAGATCAAGAGTCAGGATTCTGCGTTTAGGTTATAATCGTGTCTCAGGTTGGGGTCATAGTCAAGAGTCGGGTCTTTGGTTGGATTTATATTTGGCTCTTGGGTTGGGATTGGATATTGCGTTCTTGCTCTCGAGTTGGAAGTCGAGTCCCTGATCAAGATTCGTTTTTGGGTCTCGAAATGAAAATCAAAAATTAAAATATCAAAAAATTTTAAAAATTAAAAATGGAAAAAAGAATTCAAAATAATTTTCAAGTTTTTGTACTTGTTTTCAAAAATATTTTCTTTTTCATCCCAAATGTACCCTTAATAAGTATACTCTAGAGGTTATAACTTCACATACTTTAAGGATAGTGTAATTGATGAATACTCTTGAGTTAATCCATATTTTATGATGTATAATATAGGTTGATTCATATTTGACCCACTAACTCATTTTAAATGGGTTGGATCGGCCGGATAACCACATACGTTATCCATTTGGTCACTCACCCTAACACAAAGGAATCAAGGGAGTAAAATAAGGGAAAAAACTATCACATGATCATTTTAAAAATAAATAGCCCAAGTTTGATATTTTATCAAGAAATAGCTGGTCGACTATTTTATTTTCACATTATAACCATTTTCTAATTTGGGTCATTTTGGTCCATGTAGTTCAGATACAGTTTATATGTCATATTAATACAATCCATATACAATATTGATACAGTTTCCAACTTGGGCCATTCAACCCTTTTCTAAAAATATTTCATATTTTTTTTGCTATAAATTTTTTAACTGAAAAATATTCTGCTTTTTATTTGGTTGTTTAAAAATAATAATTAAATAGAATTGTATAAAAACGGTATACTTGTTATATAGAATATGTATCTATATAAGATATATGTATAGAAATTGTATAGTTCTATCAAATATGTATATGTATAAAATATAGATATATAAAATGTATATAAAGTGTATAAAAATTATATAATTGTTGTATAAAATGTGTAAAAAGAAATGTACAATTATTGTATAAATTGTGTATCGAAACTTTATAATTTTCGTATAGAATGTTTATATGTATAAGATATGTATAGAAACTGTGTAGAATATGTATAAAAATAGTATAAAACAAGCTAACAAATTGAAATGGTTAGAAAATGAAATTTGAATTTCATGATCATTTTTGTGGAATTAATTTCGATCGAATGGCCATATGTGTCCTCTTCCCGTAAAATAATCTGATTTCACTCTATGAATCTAAAAATGATTAATCATATTGGTGCACAATACACTAATGCATTTAGGGGTCGTTTGGTAGAGTGTATTGGAGAATTAATGCATGCATTAGTTTAATGTGTATTAGTAGTAGCATATTTGGTATATCTTTTTATCAATATTAGTTATATACTCTATTATGTATTGAGGTGTGTATATTTAGCATGCATTAACATGCTTAAAGACACTATTATCCCTCAAAATAATTTCCGCATCCTCTCTAACATATATATTGAGGGTATTATGTAAAAAAATAAATTAGAAATTATGTAATCCATGGTATTTTTAATACATCAAACCAAACACTGCACAAGAAAAATACGAGCATAATTAATGCAAGTATAGCTAACACAAGCATTGCTAATACAAGCATTACTACTATACCATATTTTACATTATTCTTATATACTCTACCAAACGACCCCTTATAGACCTGTAAGTTCTAATCATAACAGATTAGAAGGCTAACTAACTAGCTACACAGTACTAACTTCTAAGAAATCTGTTAGTTACAATCTGCTTAGCGAATTTAACAACTTTTTCTCTATTAGTGTGTCACGATCCAAAAAGGGTTATGATGACACTTGTCGCGACTTAGCCTTGATAGGTAAGTTAATTATTCAAACTGATAAAGAAAAATCAAAAACAACAACAGTATAATCCAAGGCGAAAATTCTAAAACGAAGTCAGATCCATACAAGTTGATAATAGCGGAAGTCTGAAAGAAATAACATAAATCACCCACAACTTGCTCTCATAGTGTATGAGCAGTCCAGTATAATATTCCAAAAATTAAAAATACATGTCTCTGAAAACTAAAATAAAGATAAATAGGAATAGATGAGGTCCGAATTAGCCCCGAATGCTGGAGTGAATAGTACTGCAAAGTCTGGAATCTCCACATAAATTCAACCGTTATGTGAGGTGCTCGTACTGGGATCTACACCAAAAAAGCACAGTAGGGTGAGTATAGTTCACTTGTACTCAATAGGTATCATAAGTCGACTGAGCAAAACAGAAAATAAGATTAGTAAAATATACTATAAGCACGTCACCTGCAAACAGAAAAGTCCCAAACGGTAGCTCACACCATCTCGACTAACAGTTCTCTCTTTCTCTCTCTCTCTATATGAAATCAGAAACAACATAGATATACACGAAAATACACTGAAACTAGCACAAATCACGAAAACTAAAGAAAACATGAAAAATGTAGGTGCAAGTGCAATGCAATGCAATGTGGATGAGATGAATGGTGAAAGTCATCGCATGACTTTCTGCATACATCCACCAAGATCGCAACTCCCAGGTAAGACTCACGGAGTGTAACAACCTGAAAATTTAATGAAATATGTGAAATTTATGATTTTGTGTGATTTGACTATTTTATCCCTCCCCGTAGTTGCATTATGGTATTTCTAGGGTGTGGGAGTGGTTGACATGATTTTTGATGCATTTTGGTACCATTTATGCAATATTGTGATTTTTTATGGCTTCGAGAGCCTTATTTTGGACTAATGTGGATATATTTTGATTCATGAGATAGATGGTCGAACGGACTGCGCCAGCAACTCCGGAATATCAATTTTAGGCTAGGTAGACCTTTGGTTCGGGTCTCGGTGCACTCGAGCTCATTTTGACCTATTGGTCGGAAGTTGGAAAATTGGAAATCTGGGTGTGGGACCCACATGTGATCAAAACGACCTCTGATGGAAAATTCGACTTCGCCAGCAGATATGAAATATCGATTTTAGGGTGTCAGCATGTTTGGTATGATTTTACAACTTTTAAATCTCATTTCGACCCTCGATTTGGAAAATTGTAATTTCGAGTTTCGGGAGTCAATTTTGTGAAAACGATGTTTTTTGAAAATACGATATCGCCATCGCTTTCGGAACATCGAATTTAGTATGATTTCATAGTTCTTTTGTGTATTTCAGACTCCGAACGAATTTCGGGCACCTCGTCGAAATCCGTTCGACTTAAGAAAAAAACCAGCAGTTATATTGCAGATTTTCTGCAATATAACAGTTTTTTCACCCTTTTTAGCCTATTTTGTTCATTTTTCATCTTGCCTCTTGAAAGTTAAACCTTAAATAGTTCGAGAGCTTAAAAGTAAAGCTTGTGGGAGTTTGAGAAGCTAGATTAACATCTATTTCTTGATTTTATTAGGATTTAAGGTAAAAATTCACTCCTTTTCTTAATAATTTCTTGATAAATTTCTCAAAACTCCAAAAATTTTAGGGCATGATTTTAAACTCAAATTTCACCCTTTTCACTTAAATAATTACTAGTTTTTCATCAATTTAATCTTCAAAACCACTCCGATTCTGGATTTTAACCTAGATTTCAAAAATTTTACCCAGTAAAGCTCAAAAATGGTTTTTCTTCATTTTGAACCCTGTTTTTAACTCGATTTAACTTGAGTTTTCAGATGTAGGTTCCTAAAAATATGGAGAACATGTTTTTGAAGTAAAGTTTTGATTTTGCCCTTCTTTTTTGGAAACCCATTTTGGGTGTCCGTTTTGATCCCGAACCAAAAGTAGTCAATATGGGCGTCGTTTGTTTTATTTTGATGCGTAGATTTCATATTTGATATTTTTAGTTGAGTTTGGAATTGTTCGTGTAAAGTAAGGTCGCGGGTTCAAGTGTAGCGGACCGATTTCGGCTTTCGAGATAGGTTATGGCTTAACTCTTCAGACTAGACTGGGTGGTAAATGATGGTACAAAATGCATGTTAAGGGTGGGAACTAATCATGAAAAATGACTATCTATATGTTGTGCCCGTATGGGGTCTTATATGTGATGTAATTATTGAAATTGAGATATTATGTGATATGTGTGACCATGTGGGGTCCTATGTGATATTGGTAGCCTTGAATACATATGAATAATTGTATTGTGTTGTTAAAATGCTAATGTGGTACCATTGGTGTATTGTGATTATATTCATACTTTATTGGCAAATGAGACATGTAAAAATTCATGGATGATACGAAAATAATGAGCGGATATTGGCGTATGTGGTTGTGGAAATATATCATGTGGTTGTTTGTGAAAATATACTCATTGTGATTGGTTATGAGCATTACATTTTCATATCATACTCATTCATGAAACATTGGTACCATTATGGCAACATCTGAGGAACACTGGCAACACTTTTTTAAAAGATATTGTAACACCTTATAAAATCCTTCCGAGGGATGTACCGGAAAGGAGATATGAGATATATGGATTGTATATGGTTTGACGACCCCCCCATGGGTCCTACGTCGGGAAGGTTTAGCTCCGTAGGTGTATACGGGGATTGTGCGATGATCCCGGAGGTTGTGCGACGACCTTGTGCATCATCATCATCATCATATACATTGCACTTACTTTATTGTGTTTATGTTGTGTTGTATTACTTTATTGACTTGTCATCTATGTATTTGTCTTATCTTCCTTTACTTTTATTTGATGATCTTGTATCTATATGTTCTCTCTTGTTCTATTTATATGTGACATAATGTATACTTGTGTTCTATATCTTGGTGTATTGTTGTAATCTATGTGAGATATATTAGAACTGTTAGTGCAAGCGGTATGGGCTACCGTTGTAGGATATTTTCTAATTGCAGGTGACATGCCCTTAGTGTATATTATGTATGCTTTATTTACGACTTTGCCTGGTCGGCATATGATACCTACTGAGTGCAAGTAGACCGTACTCATACCTACTACGCCTTTTTGGTGCAGGTCCTAGCTCGAGTGTGCCTCAACTTGCTTGACTCGGGCGATTGTTGGAGCTTCCAAGGTAGCGGTTGAACATTCATGCGTCCGAAGTTCACCTCTATCTTTCTACAGTAGATATGTCTTTATTAGTATTCAGAGACAGATATTATTTATTTATGGTTATTTTTTTGATGCATTTGGCTCTTGGATTGTATTAGTACTTCTTACACTATTGGCACCTAGTTTTGGGCATGATTGGTATTTTGGGTGTCGTTGATTTTATTTTGACGCGTAGATTTCATATTTGATGTTTTTAGTGGAGTTTGGAATTTTTTGTAAGAAGTAAGGTCGCGGGTTCAAGTGTAGCGGACCGATTTCGGCTTTCGAGGTAGGTTATGGCTTAACTCTTCAGAGTGGGCTGTGTGGTAAATGATCATACAAAATGCATATTAAGGGTGAAAACTAATCATGAAAAATGGCTACGTATGTGTTGTGCCAGTGTGGGGGCTTATATGTGATGTAATTGTCGAAATTGAGATATTATGTGATATGTGTGACCGTGTGGGGTCCTATGTGATATTGATAGCCTTGAATACGTATGAATAATTATATTGTATTGTTAAACGGCGAATATGGTACCATTGGTGTATTGTGATTATATTCATACTTTATTGACAAATGAAACATGTAAAAATTCATGGATGATACAAAAATAATGAATGGATATTGGCTTATGTGGTTGTAGAAATGTATCATTGTGGTTGGTTGTGGAAAGATATCATGTGGTTATTTGTACTCATTATGATTGGTTGTGAGCATTACATCTTCATATCATACTCATTGATGAAACATTGGTACCACTGTGGCAACATCTGGGAAACACTAGCAACACCTGTTTAAAAGATATTGTAACACCTTATAAAACTTTTTCGAGGGATGTACCGGAAAGGAGATATGAGATATGTCAATTGTATATGGATTGAAAAACCCCCATGGTCCTATGTCGGGAAGCTTAGCTCCGTAGGTGTATACGGGGATTGTACGATGATCCCGGAGGTTGTGCGACGACCTCATGCATCATCATCATCATCATATACATTGTACTTACTTTATTGTGTTTATGTTGTGTTGTATTGTCTTATTGACTTGTTATCTATGTATTTGTCTTACCCTCTTTTACTTTTATTTGATGATCTTGTATCTACATGTTCTTTTTTGTACTATTTATATTTGACATAATGTATACTTGTGTTCTATATCTTGGTGTGTTGTTGTAATATATGTGAGATATATTAGAACTGTTAGTGCAAGCGGTGTGGGCTACCGTTGTGGGACATTTTCTGATTGCAGGTGGCGTGCCCTTAGTGTATATTTTGTATGCTTTATTTACTACTTTGCTTGGTCGGTCTATGATACCTACTGAGTACAAATGGATCGTACTCATGCCTACTACACCCTTTCGGTGCAGGTCCTAGCTCGAGGGGGCATCAACTTGCTTGACTCGGGCGATTGTTGGAGCTTCCAAGGTAGCGGTTGGACATTCATGCGTCCGAAGTTCACCTCTATCTTTCTACAGTAGTTATGTCTTTATTAGTATTTGGAGACATAGATTATTCATTTGTGGTTATTTTTTCGATGCACTTGACTCTTGGATTGTATTAGTAGTTTTTACACTATTGACACCTGGTTTTGGGCAGATTGGTATTTTGGATAAGTTCTTTCCGCATTGTTATGATTACTTATATGGTTCAGCTTCATTCTAGAAGCCTTACCGTGGGATATTTTTGTCTTTTCTTCTTTTCGTATCAGTTTGGGTGATAGACTTACCTGTCAAGGTACTTCGCGACAAGTGCCATCATGACCCTGATTTTTGGGTTGTGACATGGAGGATTCACAACCCATATACTATTTCTCATATCTCAATTTCAACTCACCTCTCTGACTCATGTTCACGGAGAGGATTTTTATAGAAGTGTCTTATTTTCTTTCAAAAACAGTGTTTTTCAATGGCACCAATATCTCATGAATGTATATGTATGGAATAATGATGTAATGCTCACAATCAACTCAATATAATGATATCTATCCAACTCGTATATATATAAATGAACCCAAAAGTCAACTCAATATGTCCACCATTCATGATTATCAACTCTAATTAGGCACCATCAGAATAAATATGCATGTAGGATATTAATTATATCATATCAGCCCTAACTCGGGTATTTATATCATAAAAGGGCAATAAATGATCAAATGAGGACTATGTTAGCAAAATGAGCCACCACACGGACATTATATCTAGAATGAAGGCATTTAAATGAACATGTTAGACTAATGATGTCAAATAAAGCACCCACACGGACAACACACAATATCAGATATCACAAGTCAATGGCAATAGAGTATAAGCCCCCACACGAGGACACAATAATAATAATATTCTCAAAATGTAAACTCCATAGTTATTTTTTCCCAACCCATAACATACTTTACTTATATATTAAGTATCCAACTCAATCTGAAAGAAGATAAGCCATAATCTACCTCGAAATGATGAAATTCCAGCCTAAATGCCTTAACATGGAGCCTTTCCCTTAAGAACAACCTTAGAGTCAACTACAATATTCAAATCTAACATCAACACATTAAAAGAAAGTCAATGATATCCATATTGCTCATATTTGAGCCAGATTCAAAATGTGTTTGAAATATGAGTTCAAAAATAAAAGGGGTAAAATTGAAATTTGTTTTTAAGACACATTTTCTAAGGCTATAGGAGCTACCAGATAAAACCCATGCGAAAATAGGTTTAAAATGAGGTTCGAATCGAAGAAAAATCCTTTTTAAGCTTTACCGATAAAAACCTCAAATTTTCATTTTTGAAATCAAGATTAAAATGTGTTTTTAATAATATAATCAATGAAAAATAATAGGAATAAGGTTTTAGAGCTTACCCAAGCTCAAATGATGAAAAAATACCTCAAGAATCGCCCAAATTCAAAGCTCAAAGATCCAAAAATAGAGGAAAAACATGAAAATGGGCTATATATACAACCCAACGCTGGCCACTTAAGCGATGGGTGATCGCTAAAGCAGTCTTGCCTATGTAGCTAGGCCCGCTAAAGTGACATCCACTAAAGCGATCAAGTGGCCGCTTTAGTAGTAGACAACTGGTCAGGTTGTCAGCTAAAGCGGCTACAGCTAAAGCGGTATTTTAGCTAATAAAGCGGTTGCACCAGCAACTTAGCTAAGCTACAAAGTTGTCGCTCGATCCCTCAAAATAGGTTCAAAATCTTTTGAATGCAAACAAACTATGCTCCTATGCAAATTTTGATGTTTTAGACTCAATGATGACGTCAGATTTTTGAAAAAAGATTATTTTCACTAAATTGACCTCCGGGATCCTTTTTCACTGTTTTCCAAATGAAGGGTCAAAATGAGATATAAAGGTTTCGAAATCAAATCAACCCCACTAATAACCCAAAATCGACATTCTGGATCTTTTGACACAGTCCAAGTTGTCATCCAATACTCAGAACAACGAATGTTGTTTGAAGTCATCTGGTTTTCTCAAGTCTCTACAAACCACAAACTCACATAGATCATTCTTCGCATTGTAAATCATGCCAACCATTTTCAAATTCGAAAATCCACATGTAGCAACTACGGGAAAGGACAAAATAGTCAAAAACACCTAAAAATGAAAATTGACAAATTTAGGTCATTACAACATCTACCACTAAAATTTTAATTCGTCCTCGTATTAATAGGCAAGGAAATACCTAAATCAATAAAATACTGACCGTAACTATTACGCATGTTGGACTTGACCTCCCAAAGTAGCCTCCTCAATAGGACGGAATCTCCTCAATAGGACGGGGTCTCCACTGAACCTTAACCACAGGAATAACGCAACCGCCTATCATCTCTGACTAAAATGGACATTGGCTCCTCTACAAAGGTCAACCTCTCATCTAACTGAACCAAATCCCAACAAAGCACGTGAGACTCATATGGAATATAGTAAAGAAACATAGATACATGAAAAACTAACTGAACGATAAAAAAGTCTGGAGGTAAGGACAACTCATAAGCAACCTCCCCGAGTGTCTGAAGAATCTCAAATGGTCTAATGTACCTCGGGCTAAACTTGCCCCTCTTCCCAAACCTTATTACGCTCTTCATAGGTAACACAAATAAAAACTCGATCATCAATCCAAAACTTCAAAGAATGAAGCCTACAATCAACATAAATCTTTTGCCTCCTCTGGGCTATTCAAAGCCTATCCTGAGTTACCTGAACCTTGTCCAAAGACTCATGAAGCAAGTCGGTGCCACGGGGTCTAATCTCTGAAAGCTCAAACCAACCAATAGGAGATCGACAATGCCAACCATACAATGCCTCAAAAGGTGCCATCTCAATACTTGAATGATAGCTATGATTATAAGAAAAATTTGCTAAGGCTAAGTCCTGCTCCCACTGACCTTCAAAGTCCATAATACATTCGCGAAGTATATTATTCAAAATATGAATAGTTCGCTCCGACTGATCGTTGATCTGTAGGCAAAAAGACATGCTAAGATCAACTTGAGTATCCAACTCCTTCTAAAATATCCCCAAAAGCTAGAAGTGAACACTAAGCCTCTGTTTGAAATAATATACATGGGTACCCCATGAAGATGAACTATCTCACGAACATAGATAGGGGCTAACCTCTCAGCACTGAAGAAAATATGAATAGGGATGAAATGAGCTGATTTGATCTACTGATCCAATCTATTAATCCACGATGACTCAAATACTAATAGAACCACAAGAATTATGAGGCAACCCACTCACGAAGTCCATAGTGATCCACTCCCACTACCACTCAGGAATGAATAATCTTTGAAGCAAACTACCCAGTCTTTGATGCTCGGTGTTTACCTGCTGACAACACAAGCAATAAGCTACAAAGTCTGCCACATCCTTCTTCACGCCACCCAACTAGTAAGATTGCTTCAAATCATGATAATCTTAGTCAGCTCTGGATGGATAAAATACCTGGAACAATGTGCCTCCTCCAAAATCAATATCACTCATCCATCAATCTCGGCACACAAACTCAACCCCTAATCTCACCCATCCATCAACTCTCGGCGCACAAACTCAACCCCCAATTCTTAAAACATAGTTAACATCAAGAGATGTTTCCCTAGCCTTACCACTCACCACTTTATCTTGAATCACCCTCAAACCATCATTATCAAACTGGTCTACCATCAACAAAGGCTAAAACATGCTTGGATATTGAAATATCAAGCCTAACTATCTGGTTAGTTAAAGACTGAACCTCTACAGCTAAGGGTCACTTCTGGGTCAATAGATAAGCTAAACTCCCCATACTAGTCAACTTCTGGCTCAAGACATCCGTAACCATATTAGCCTTACCTGGATGATACAGAATAGTGAAGTCATAATCCTCAGGAAACTCAAGCCAACGCCACTACCTCATATTAAGAACTTGCAAATTTAAGAAGTACTGTAGGCTATGATGGTTTGAGAAAATCTTATAAGGAACCCATACAAGTAATGATGTCTTAACTTCAACACGAACACCACGAATGCCAACTCCAATCACGAGTAGGGTAGTTTTTATCATGAAAATTCAAATGAATAGAAGCATAAGCAACCACCTTACCCTCTTGCATCAATACCACACCTAAACCAATAACAGAAGCATCACAAAACATGGTGCAATCGATACCTTTTTTGTGTAAAGTCGAAATAGGAGCCGAAGTCAACAACTTTTTAAGCTTTTGAAAGCTTTTCTCACACGCATCCGACCATTGAAAAACCACCTTTTTTAGTCAACTTGGTCAAAGAAGCAGTAATAGACAAGAAATCCTCTATAAAATATCAATAATAACCTACCAACCTAACACAACTCTAAATCTCAATTGGAGAAGTAGATCTATCCCAATCACGAATTGCTGCTATCTTGGATAAATCAACCATAATACTATCCTTGGTCACCATATGAACCAAGAAGGAGATAAAATCTAACCAAAACACACACAGAGAACATGACCTACAACTTCTCAACGTGCAACCTCTGAAGTAGAATCCTCAAATGCTTCACAGGTCAGTGTCACTCTTAGAATGAACCAAGATGTTATCTATAAATACAATCACAAAAAAGTTGAGATAAAACACCAAGTTCATCAATTCCATGAATGGTGCAGGGGTAATGGTCAATCCAAAAGTCATGATCAAGAACTCCTAATGACTATATCGAGTCTAAAAAGCCATCTTCGGAACATCTGAAGCTCTAATCTTCAACTAGTGATACCTGAATTTCAAATCAATCTTAGAAAACACCAAAGTACCTTGACGCTGGTAAAAAAGATCATCAATGCGATGAAAAGGATACTTTTTCTTAGTTTTCACTTTGTTCAAATTCCTATAATCAATACACATACGCATAGAACCATCTTTTTTCTTCACGAACAAGACCAAAATACCCCAATGAGATACATTTGGTCTAATAGATCCCTTGATAAATCTTGCAAATGCTTCTTTAATTCCTTCAACTCATCCGAGGCCACCCTATAGGGATGAATAAAAATGGGCTTAGTACCTCGTTCCACTTCAATAGAAAAATCAATATCACGATCCGAAGGCATACCATACAAATTCATAGAAAACATATCCATAATCTCTTGAACAATCCAAATAGAATCCATATGAGGTAGTGAGGCAACTAGTATTACAAACATGAGACAAATAAGATAAACACCCCCTCTTAATCATGCGACAAACACATAAAGATATAACACCCTTCATCCGAAATTAAGCATACCCTTCTAAGCTAACCTTGGCACACTCGATGTAGCTAAGGTTATGATCTTGGTATATCAGTCTAACATAGCATGATAAGGAGTTGACTAATTCATACCCAAAATAACATCAAAATCAACCATATCTAGGATAATTAAAGCTATCCAAGTACCACGACCCACAAAGGTAACCACACAAGATCGATACTCCCGATCCACCACTAAAGAATCTTTTATGGGGTAAAAACATGAAGAGGCATAACAAGGGGCTCACGTGCAACATCAAATCCTGAAGCAAAATAGGTAGACACAAGGGAGAATATAAATCCAGGGTCAAATACGAAAGCAAATCTATAGAAAATTAAGATGGTACTTGTAATAACTACATCTGTAGCCTCTATCTCAAGTCTTCCTGTAGAAATCCTTGGGGTTGCAACTCACAGTAAGGACCAGGTCCCCCAAAATCAATCACATGCAAAATATACAAAAATAACTAGGAAGTAGGAAATAGTGTAGGAAGAGTAAAGATACAAAACTTTTTACGTTGAAACCCAGGAAGGGAAAAACAATGGCTTGACCTTACAATCACCTCTAAATCTACTATAATTAAACTTTTGATTGCAGCCTTCACCAAACCTAAGTCTAGGTTCCTTTTGTTAGTGGTAACTCTACTAAAAGCTTATCTTGGTAACTCTACCAAGGAACCTTTATACTGATTAGTTCTAATAAGTGTCAAACTTAGGTGACTCTACCAAAGCAACTCTCTCAACAAGAAGACACTACTCTTGTAGCATGAGTAGTTCATTCACAAATCAACACACAAGACACTCACTCATTCTTTAAGCATATCGCAAAGATACGAACATGAGAAATGCTTGAACAATCTTGAAATATAGTTTTTGCTGGCTTTCTTCTCTCTTTAGAATTTGAAAAAACCTATTTGATGAAGAGACATCTCTTCTATTTTATAGCTGAGTGATGATTAGGGCTTAAATATTATTGGAACAGCTATCCATGTCAGTACAAAATAGCATCTTCAAGTTTCCTACACAGGAGGACAAAATTATGCCGTTGATGCGTGCCAGCTGTACTGTACCTTGCACGTCCAGGGACCGAGTTCCTTGCATTTTAGCTGCTCATCATCAAAACTACATATAGCAATTTTTCCTCTTTTTGGTGATGACAAACCAAACCATACAATTTGAGTATCAGTGCACATTCATCAATTTTGATCAGTATGATGACCACCTGAAGATGAATATTCCCCCTATTATCACACTTTATCCTTCACTATGCAACATAGTGACCTGGTCCGTTGTTGTCATTTACAGCAAAAACTCATCTTCCCCCTATCACTGTGCTTTATCATTCTCTTAGCACATCACTTACTTCTCCCTATTAGCATGCACCTTCATTTTATGCATTTGCACACTTTTCCCTAGTCATCTGCATCAGTTGCACCTCATACTTAGTTCTTACTACATAAACTCAGTAATGTATTCCTCTTTTTGGCATTATTGAAAATGATTAACAGTAAACCAAAAGTAAAATAAGTACAAATTAGTTAACTCATGGTCACTGGGGCAACACTAACATGTTCAACATATGATGAGAATATCCCACCAGAGGAATCTATAGCACAGATCACAAAAGGTAAAGTTAAACACAAAGAGAATACTTTAAAATATGTTGATTTATTAATACCTAAAGTTCTCGTGCATGAGAATATTAGGATTACTCCTAAGTTGGTGGTAATGATACATGGGGAACCAAGTATAACATGGAAAGCTTCAGAAGTACAAAATATAATAATTCAGGAGAATTTACAATATATAATTGTGGGTAAATTCTCATATGGGAAACCAGACGTGATTGAATTAAGAAAGGTGATTCCCAATCAGTGTAGAATCAAGGGTGATTGCACAATTGGAGTACTTGATGCAAGGCATATATTGATAAGGTTGAATCAGCTGGAAGATTATGTTAAGTTGTTATAAAAAATAACATACTACATCAAGGCTAAGGGCAGGTTATGGAAGATGAGAACACTTAAGTGGGATCCATGGTTGTAGCCTGATATTGAAACCATGATTGGGGTCGCACGGATCTTATTACCTGATTTACCTCCTAATTTCTTTGTAAAGGAGGCTATTTTCTCAATTGCCTCAGCAGTAGGTAAACCCTTATCACTTGATATGGCTACCAAAAATCATACAAGACCAAGTTGTGCACGAGTTAAGATCGAAGTGGATTTGGTAGCTAAATTACAACATAGGGTCAAGATTAATGAGGAGAATGATATCACAGGGGAAGTAAAGTCAAAGTGGATACATATGCAGTATGACCATAAGTCAAAATATTATAAGGAGTGCTGTCTACATGGACATGAGGAGGAGTTTTATTGGAATATTCACCCAAAATTATTTTAGCAAGAACAAAAGTAGAGGGCAGACAAAATGAATGAGGAGAAGGATAATAGGGTCAATGCAGAAGGGAAGAAAGAAGGAGCAAAAGAAGGAGAGGAGAAAAATATTCATCAGTGGATGTTAAGAAAGAATAAATATAAAAATGATAAGTTTGGGCACATAGTAGAAGAGGTTGACAAGCAGGATGAAATTAAGACTTCAAATGCTTTTGATGTCTTGGAACAAGGTGAAGTAGAAGGGCAACAAACATAAGCAAAGGAAAGTACAAAGGATTGGGTCACTAAAAGTTTTGGAGAAAAAGTAATAGAGGAAACAACAGAACATATTATCAATATGGAGGATACCACTGATCAAAACCAGAAAGATAATAGTTGCAAAGAAGATGAGTAGCAGGTAAAAGAAGCAAGTAAAGACAACAAAGAATAAGAGGAGGACCAGACTCAGTAGACTATTCAGGATTTAGCAAAGCAGCAAAATAAGATAAAGGATTTTATGGTATTGGGGGAAGAGGGAGAAGGAAAGAATCAAGTAAATTTGGAAGATATTGTGCCACTAGCAATTGAAGCAGGGAACATGATGGATAATGTATATAAAAAATAGGAAGATATGCATGATGAAGATTTAGGGGATAATATTAATAATGCAAAAATTACAGGAGATTTATCTCCAAAGTAGGTGGAGTCTATTAAAACTAAACAGGGACAAAACAAAAAGAAAGAAAGGAATATAAATGCTACAAATGCTACAACAGTGGCAAATTCAATAAGGACAAAGATCAATGCCACTAAATCTATTTCCAAATGAGTGCTCTAATTTGGAACATTAGATGTGTGAATACATAGAAAGTATTTACAAGATTAATAACAATGCACAGGAGATATCATTTTGGTTTCATTGGTTTTATGGGGCCTTTTCGGGAAAGTCATATCATAGAGGATTATAGAAGAAGACTTGGGATGCAGCATGCAATAACAAACACTTTAGGAAAAATTTGGGCCTTCATAGACTCAAATATGACTTGTAGTGTAATTACTGATGAAGAACAACAACTTACTATCAAGGTGGAGAATCAGCAAGCTGGAGTATCAGTGATAGTGACCTTAGTGTATGCAAAATATAGTTAGAATAAGAGGTTAAGATTGTGGGAAGCTTTGGAAGAAATAACAGTTAACATGCAAGAGCCATGGTTGGTGGGTGGTGATTTTAATTTCATAAGAAGTGATAAGGAGAAATTAGGAGGCCTATCAATTGCTTTACAAGAACAGATGACTTCAATTAGTGCATAAACATTTGTAATTTAGAAAAAGCAGTGTTCAAGGGTAGCAAATTCACTTGGTGGAGTGAAAGAATTGATGGTGAATGCATCTTTAAAAGGATGGATAGAGTTCTTGCCAATGACAAATGGCAAGGATTATTTTAGTTAGTGAGGTAGAGAATTTGGTTAGAAATGGCTTGGATCATGCACCTCTATTGGTGCAATGCAACACAATTCATGAGAACTTGGTAAAGTCATTTAGGTTTCTCAACTTATGACTGAAAGAGAAATCTTGTATGGAGGTTATCAACCAAAATAGGAATGTTCATATAGAAGGGAACCCTTTAAGCATTTTTCATCAGAAGTTGAAAAAACTAAAGCAGCATTGACTCAGTGGAGTAAGCAAACTTTTGGAAATATTTTTCAAGAGATTGCTACACTTGAAGAAGTTATAAAGGTGAGGGACAAGAAATTTGAGGAGGATCCTACAGGGGTGAACAGATCTAATTTTTCTAAAGTACAAGATGAACCAGCTGTGCAATTAAAAAGGGAAGAAGATTTTTGAAGGCAGAAGGTAGGCTTTGACTGGTTCAAGAATGGTGAAAGAAACACTAAGTTCTTTCATACTGTGTTAAGAGGAAGAAGATCATGGATCAAGATTCAAAGGATTCAAAATGATGAAGGAGACTAGCTTGATAATCAAGATGACATTGCTGAGGCTTCAACCAACTTTTATCAGAATCAGTTTTAAAAACAAGAAGATGCAGATGATTTCACAATGCTAGATGGGTTGCCAAGGGTAGTAACAAAAGATCACAATGTGAAGTTGAAAAGCATTCCAACCATTGAGGAAGTGAAAATTACAGCCATGAGTCTGAATAGAGATAGTGCAGCTGGTCCTGATGGTATGATAGGTGCTTCCTTTCAAGATTCTTTGAATATATTTTCAAATGATAATAGGTTTTTCCTGTGGGTATGAACTACCTAGATTTATCACACATACTAATTTAGTGCTTTTACCAAAAAAGTAAGTGGTAAATACATTCTCTGACTTAAGACCTATATCTCTTAGAAATTTTGTGAATAAGATTTTTTCAAGGATCATTCATGAAAGACTAAAGAGTTTGTTACCAGATATTGTATCTAAGTAATAGGTAGGCTTTGTTCAGTGGAGGAGCATAGCTGAGAATATATTAGTGGTTCAAGAGATAGTTTTCGAAATCAGGATAAGAGGTAAAATTCCTAATCTGGTAATAAAGTTGGATATGATGAAGGCATATGATAGAGTTGAGTTGTTATTTTTGACTAAAGTGTTAAGAAATATTGGTTTTTGTGAAGAATTTATTGACATAATTTACATATCATTGTCTAATAATTGGTATTCCATTCTAATGAATGGACAACCTAAGGGTTTCTTTAAGTCCTCAAGGGGTCTTCAATAAGGAGATCCATTGTCACCAACTTTATTTATTATTGCAGCTGAAGTTTTATCTAGAAGTTTAAAGGAGTTGATAGAAAGAAAGGACTTTAAGTTATTTGGTATGCCTAGACGAAGTCCAAAAATCAATCTTCTTGCATTTACAGATGATATGATTATTATGTGTAAAGCTGATTTGAACATATTGGAGTTAGTGACATCAATATTGGACAAGTATGATAAGGTTTCAGGTCAAAAGATCAACAAAGAAAAAAGTGCTTTGTATATGCATGATAGGGTGTCTAATGGAGTAGTGGTTATGGCTAAAGTTTCTATAGGAATACTGAGGTAGAATTTTCCATTTAACTACTTAGGATTTCCTATTTTCTACATGAGGAAGAAGGTTTATTATCAAGAGTTAATGAGCAGAATAAGTAACAAAATGGAAACTTGGAAAGGTAAACTTTTGTCTTTTGGGGGATGAGCTATTTTAATTAATCATGTTTTGCAGAGTATTCCTATTCATTGTTTATCAGTGATGAATCCACCAAAGAATTTACTATCTGCAATTCAGAAGAGCTTTGTAAAATTTTTTTGGAGTAGTACTGTGGGAGGTAAGGGTAGACATTGGGTTTCTTGGCTTAAACTATGTTTGCCTGTAGAGAAAGGGGTTCTGGGTTTTAAACTATTGGAAGATGTCTCCCAGCATTGTTTTGCAAATTATGGTGGAATTTTAGGACCAGGAAAACTGTTGAGTGAGTATATGATGAATAAATACTGCAGGAAATATCATCTAAAGGAAATTATGTGGAAAATAGAAGGGGGTTCCCAAGTTTAGAAGAAAATGTTAGAAATGAGAGACCTCACATATCATCTCATAATTTGGAGGCTCAAAGAAGGGGATGCTCATATATGATATGATAATTGGAGGGGCATAGGGGATTTATATTCAATAATGTAGGACAGCAAAGAATGGGATGACAACTACAAACAAGTCAAAGATTTAGTAGTGAATGGACAATGGAATGATGTTGTACTAGCAGAGTTATTTACACATGATATTGTGGAGCATATAAAACAAAAGGTGAAACCACCTTATCAGTTAGGTCAAGGTGACAAAGAAGTATGGAGCATAGATACAAAATGAAAACTTAGTGTGAAATCAGCTTGGTAGTTTGTGAGGCACAGAGAAAACAATATTGAATTCTACAAGCAGCTTTGGATAAAAGGGTTTCCATTCAAAATATGTTTTTTTTCATGTGGAGAGGTCAAATTATAATAGATGCAACTATCAAAAGATGGGGAGTGGAGGGACCTTCCAGATATTGGTGTTGCCAAATCCCAATACAAGAGACTATGTCTTATGTGTTGTTGAGGTCTCATATAGCTAACAAGACGTGGTTCTACTTTTCTTATTTTGCAGGTATAAATATTAAAGGGATGATCCTAAGGAATATTATTTATGCGTGGTGGGAAGCATCGGTCAAGGCAAGGGAGAAAGTATACTATAGAGAAATTCTAGGACTCATAATGTGGGAGTTGTGGAGGAGAAGAAATTCTCTAAAACATGATAGTAAAGGAATAGCACTGCAAAGGTTGTATTTAATGTGACTAGGAATCTCAGAATTTTGCTTAAAGTTAGAAAGCCAACGTTGGAGTTTCTATATGAATGGCCTAACATTTTAAAGCAGTTCAATCAATTGAAGCCTAAAATATCAACTATTCCAGTTCTATGGGAGGCACAATCACATGATTGGGTCAAGTATAATACTAATGGGGTATCTAAAGGGACCCAGGAAAAAGTTCATGGGCATTTTGTTTAAGGGATATAAATAAAGATCTATTACATGCAGAAGAGCCAGCTATAGAAGACACTAATTCCATGGAGGCAGAGGTAATTACATTGCAATAACACAGAGCAGAAGAAGGTAATCATTCAAATAGATTCATTGCTCATGCAAAAGCTTTTAACAAAGGAATGGGAAATGCCATAGCAAATAGTAGATAGGATCAATCATATATGGCATCTTCTAGCAACAAAAGTAGTTCAGATACAACTATTTACAGAGAGAGTAGCCAATTTGCAAATTTTCTAGCTAATTTTGCACTGGAGTAGCAATTCACATTCACTAGTTTCAGTCAACTACCAACTGTAGGTCGAAGAATTCTAAACAGTGATAAATAACAGTGTCCATATTTTAGGATAGTAGTAGTTAAAAAGACCGGTACGGGTAATGAAAAAGGGTGTACATACTACTAATTTACACGTAGAACACCTACACAAAAAGAAGAAAAACATATTTAGCCTATCTACACCAGCCAACAAAAAATTTTTCTCAGTAGATTTGGGGGTCAGTTGGTTAGATCTTCAATGCATGCGACAGAAGAAATTGGTTACACCTAATTATCCACGGGTCCGAGCATCTCTCAATCCCCATCCATTTCATAACTGCAAATCCTTAAGTACACAGTTAGGGGTACAATCAAGTCAAGAAGTTGAACACAGTGGAAGAAACAGGGTACCTGGATGCAAAATCAACTCTCAGTGGACGAGACCCAGATATTTAGCACCAAAAATCATTGTGTACTTCCTTAATTTGAGGAACTCAACTGAAATGGAATAAAAAAACTCAAATGCAAGTAATGGAGTAAGATCTAAAGGTAACTCCGATAAGAATGAGGGAGGACTGAACTTACTCTTGCAAGCTGGATAAGAATCTGAGCTAATCCAATCACGGTATGGTGTTTATCACCCATAGGAGAAGTATTTTGAAGTGAAGATTCCCAAAATCAAACATGATGGAGGCGATGGAAGCTTGCTGAGAGTGGAGCTACTCTTAGCTCAATTTAGAAACCCTAACCCCTTTTTATTAATTTCTTTACTAGACTGGGTCAATTTATTTGAGCGGTTCATCTGATATGTGTATGTACTTATTTGAATGGGTTGGACCATTTTTTGTGGGTTGAGTAAATTTATTTATAAATTAAAAAATTTAACCAAAAAAAATATGTCAGGCACATAAATCAAAATTCATCCATTTTAAGCAGTTGAGTACCAATACCATATACCAAAAAAATCAACAAATAGCTATCTTTTAAAGGTCACAAGAGAGACAGCTATAGAAGACAGACACACTAGGATTCAGGTAGAAGGAGGTCTAGTGGAGAGTGATTTTAGCAACATGTCCATTCTAGCAACCTTCGCATTATGAGCTTTCAGTAATTGTTTGGTGAGATTTTTAACTTCAGCATTTAACCCCTGAACCTCACTAGATAATTCTGCTACTTTGCCCTTTAATTTTTAGCTTTGTATTTTCTACTGCTAGTTCCTTAGTGGCACCAGGTCTTTCTGAGGACTACTTTTGATTTTGTAGTTTTAGATGCACTATTTCAGTGTCTTTTGCTGCTAGCAACATCCTTAATTCCTCCATTTCTTTGGTTAAGCTTTTTTTAGCATCCATTAGTTCAGACATTTCTTGACTCTTCTTTCTCATTAGTTTTCTCTTCTTAGGACCAGGTCCGTCAGATACTTTTTTTATTTTCACATCTATGTGCTTCTTCTTGCTTATACTAGGACTACCAGATTTTGAATCATAGGACCTGTTCCTTTCATCATCATGAACTTCTAGTCTTTTCTTCTTAGATACGATAGCAATATCAGAATCATTTTCCCCATTTGAAAGTAATACAATTTCCCTATTCCTTTTCAACTCACCCTTTACTCCTGATATTTGCTCTTTCCATATGCAAAACTTTCCTTTGAATTATGTCTAATTAAAAATAAATTTTCAGCTACCCAACTTATGCTGTGGAGTAGATCAGACCTTATTACAAGAATTTCTTCATCAACCAACAGGGAAAATATGGGGTTTGACTTAGAGAGGATAGGAGAACTAGGTTCTTGTAAATTCTAAAAAATTTTAGTACCTTTTGATTTCTCAGAAGGAGCATGGATTTAAGGAGCATTAGATGATTCAGTTTTTATGAGGAAGGGGGAATTTTTTGATTGAGAAGGTTTATGTTCAATTTGTGTGTCAAATTCTTAATTTAAGCCACTATCCAAAACTAAGTCAGCAAGATTTTTATTATAGTCTAGAGGTTTAACTGGAATGGTTTCACTAAGGATCTTAGGAATTTCAAAAGAAATACTGATGGATAAGGCATGTTGATTCCTCACATTTGGTGTAGACTAACATCTTTTATTCATATAAGAGAGAAAATGTGACCTTTTCTAAACAAATATTTTATGAATTTTTAAGGCATATTATTTTGGTACTAACTTGAGAGATAGGACCAGGTCCCTCTCTTTCTTGAGTGAATTCTTAACTTGTGATTACTTTAATTGTTTTCTCCTAAAGTTGTCCCCATGGGTGTAGATATGCAACAGTGTGATACTGAAATAGATAGGCTTTCAACCCTTAGAAGAATTTTCTTGATTGAGTCTCTGGGTAGGGTACAACTCATGGGTACTGGTCGTACCCTAAAATACAACCTAAGCTCCTCTCTCTCATATGTTGATCTGTGTTTGTTGGGTATATTCTATCCAAGATATGATTTAACCTCTCCCTAGTCGTATGTTAGGGTACAGGTCATATACTACCTAGTCGTATGAATTGTTGGTCTTGATTTAATGAATAATGACTCGGGTACAAGTTGTATGGTACCACTTGTACCTTTGGGTACGGGTCATGTATGTACGGTCATATGTTGGGCAGATTAGGGGTCCATGGTAAGGCCTAAGAGACAAGTTAGGGTACCACTCGTACCCTAGGGTACAATTTGTTATGGGACTCGTACCCTCCTACGAGTTGATTTTCAGCTATTAAGTCTCCTCACTATATAACATGTTTTCACCTCTCATAACATATTTTGGTAGATCAAAACTCACCAAAAAAGTCTCCTAAATCCTCTCTCAACTTCTCTAACAAGATTGAGGCTAGGGTTTATCAAAGAGGGCATGTAGAGACTTGAGGATCAAGAATTTCTCTATGAATCATCTTATATATGGAATGTGAATCTTTTGTTATTATTATTTCTCAAATATCATGTTATTTAAGTATTGTTTATGAATCTTTAACCGTGTTTCTTGAAACAAATGTTTAGGGTTTTGATGTGTAGTGATGTCTAATGTTTACTCTTGTTGAAACTTATGTCTATGCATGTTTTTGGTTATGATTGGAACATGTGGGTGCTTATTGATTGTGGTTTAGTAATTGGATCAAGATTAGCCCTAATATTGGTGGTTTTCACTTGGGTTTTGGTCATGGTAAGAGTATGCCCTCAAGGTGTTTGTGAAAATGTATACTAGAAATAACTAGTCATATGTTGATGGTGATTTGAAATAAGCAATGGGTTAATGAGAAAGAATGATTGGTAAATGATCTTATAAAGACCTTAATGGTCATATAATGAGTTAAATGGTGCCCTTGGTGGTTTGATTGGTTAAAAGGAGGTTAGATCCCCAATATGAAATCAAATTATGTTTGAACACCTGATCCTTACCCTTGAGTAACATGCTATCGCTCCAACCGCTAATCATCTCCAGATGTTGTGTCCCCACATGACACAGGGGACGGAGCATCTTCTTCTCTTTTTGCATAGTGATCAGGTGTTCGGGCAGTTTGAATATTGGCATCGAAGTAGTGAGCTTCCATCATTCAGAAGACACACATTTTATGGTCTTCTTAGCCTATGTCGTAGACATGTATTAGATTTGGTTTGGCTATTATTTGTGGCTTGTCTCGACATATTATTGACTTCAAATTTATAGATGTTTGTGGATGACTGTGGACTTAGGTGGATTGGTTATTGAATATTGATATTAATGAATGGCTAGACTTTCCTAAGTTATGATTATTAGTCTTATTTTTGCTATCTTATTATATGTTCAAAGTTTATTCGATGCTTATGGATTGATGTGATGGTTAGATTGGGTTAACGGGGCAATATTCGATCCTTGATGGGCTTGAGATGCCCGTATGACAAGGTTCAATTTTGGGTCATGTCAAGTTAGTATCAGAGCCTAGGTTTATCATCAGTTGGTTTTCCACAAAGTCGTGTCAAGTAAAGTCTCTTTTATGGGTGTGTAGCGCACCACATTTCTAAGGGATAGGCTACAATATATTTAGGAATTTTCACTTTCTTGTTGTCTTATTTCAAGTTATAGAGTTTAATATCTTGGATCCTCCTGATTTTTGTTTGCTCGTCTTTTTGATCATGCCTCCAAGAAGATCTGAAGTTCTTGCAAACTCTTTCATCCCAACTGGGGATGATGTTGATAGGACTTGCTCTAGTTATAGAGTCCATACTCGGTCTAGAAGTCCAGCACCTGATGGTTCAGGAGTTCCACCAGTTCCCTCTAGTCTCCTGGTTCCTCAGGCTGATGTGTCAAATGTTGAGTTTCGTCAGTTGATTCATATGATTGCTCAGTTGGTAGTTTCTTAGGTTGAGCGTGGTACATCTTCTACTCTTTCTTCTAAGGCAACAAGGGTTGTCTAGTTTATGAGTTGAATCCTCTGATATTTACCGGTGTTATGGTGGAGAAAGATTCTCTGGGTTTTTTGGATGAGATGGAAAAGATTTTCAGAGTCATACATGCCACTAATATGGAGGGGGTGGATTTTGCGTATTATCAATTGAAGGACATGACGTATCAATGGTACGAGGAGTGGAAATAAATGAGGTGTGATTTTGATGAGTCATTATTATGGGAGGATTCACTAATGTTTTTCTGGACCGCTTCTATCCTCTAGAGTTAAGGGAGTCAAATGCGAAGGATTTTGTTAATCTAAAGTAAATAAAAATATCTGTCAAGGAGTATGCCATGAAGTTTCACCAATTGTCTAGGTATTCTCCGAGGATGGTGTCGGATATAAGGACTCAGATGAGAAAGTTTACCTTGGGATTGTCTCGTGAGTTGGTCCTTGAGAGTAAGACGGCTTTGTTGATCAAAGATATGGGTATCTCTTGATTGGTTGTGTACATACAAGACATGGAGAAAGAAAAAACAAGTTGAGTTTAATAAAAGACAAGGGAAGAGATTTGGGCCCTCTAAGAAAAATGAGAGAGATAGTAGTAGGTGGCCAAGAAATAAGTGGGGGAGTTTTGGTTCTTTTTCCTTGGCTACTGCTCTTTACCCGAAGTCATTGGATGATCGCTAGTCTTAGTTTGCTGGTGGGTTCCGGGCATAGGGTGCCCAATCTCAAACAAGTTGGGCTCAGTTAGTTCCATCCTACCCTCCTTGTAGGTTCTGTGGTCAGCATATTCGTGGCCAATGTGAGAAGGGGAGGAAACAAATGTTTTAGGTATGGTTTGATGGGCCACATATAGTGAGAGTGCCCCTTTCTAGTGGCTTTTTGGGACAACAAAGCCAGTATTACAACTTTATCTGCTCATGCATCGAAGGGCAATGCCTTTGCTTCTACTTCTATTTTTGGTACCGCTATTGGCTGGAATCATTTGTATGCACTTGCTACTCGCAAGGATTCTGAGGTCTCTCCAGATGTTGTTATGGGTATGTTGAGACTTTTCTCTCGTAATGTATATTGTTTGATTGATTGGGGGTTTACTCTCTCTTATGTGACCTTATTTATGGCTGTGTATTTTGGTTTTGATCCTGAGTGTCGGTTAGTTCCTTTATCTATTTCTACCCCTATAGGAGACTCTATGGTTGTTAAAAGAGTCTATAGGGGATGTGTGGTAGATTTTGGTAGTAAAGAAAGACTGGTAGACTTGATAGAGTTAGACATGGTTGATTTTGATTTTATTTTAGGGATGGATTGGTTGTATTCATGCTATGCTTCCTTAGATTATCGGACCCATAGGGTCACATTTAAATTCCCTAATGAGCCAGTCATTGTATTGGAAGGGGGTTCTTTAGTGCCTAAGGGGAGGTTTATCTCATATCTTAGAGCCCAAAAGTTGATTTCTAAGGGGTGTTTGTATCATGTGGTCTCAAAAGGTCCTTCTCTAGAATCGGTTCCCGTGGTTTATGAGTTTTTTGAGGTCTTTCTCGATGACCTTCCTGGTATTTCTCCCAATAGAGAAATTGATTTTAGGGTTGATCATGTTTCAAACACTCATCCTATCTCTATCTTTTCTTATAGAATGGCTCCGGTGGAGTTGAAGGAGCTTAAGCAACAACTGAGAGATTTCTTAGATAAAGGTTTTATCCGTCCTAATGTGTCTCCTTGGGGTGCTCCCATGTTATTTGTGCATAAGAAGGATGATTCCCTTCGAATGTGCATTAATTATCGTTAGTTGAACAAGGTAACCATAAAGATTATGTATCCTCTTCATAGGATCGATTATTTATTTGATTAGCTTCAAGGTGCAAAGTATTTCTCTAAGATTGATCTTAGGTTGGGTTATAATCAACTTAAGATTAGGGAAGTGGATATCTCTAAGACTGCCTTTAGGACCCAGTATGGTCACTATGAGTTCCTAGTTTTGTCATTTTGGTTGACCAATGCCCTGGTGACATAAATGGATTTGATAAATAGGGTCTTCCATCCATTTTTGGATTTGTTTTCCATTGTCTTCGTTGATGACATCTTGATCTATTCTACGAATGAGGCGGATCATGTCGATCACCTTCGTACTGTGTTACAAACCTGGAAGGATCATCATTTATATGCCAAGTTCTCAAATTGTGAGATTTGGTTGAAGGCTGTGACTTTCATTAGTCATGTGATCTCTAGTGAAGGGATCATGGTGGATCCACAAAAGGTTGTGGCAGTTGAGAAGTGGCCTAGGCCTGCGATTCCAATCGATATTCAGAGCTTCTTGGGTCTAGCTGGTTATTATAGGAGATTTATGGAGTGTTTTTCAATGATAGCTGCCCCATTGACTAAGTTGACCCAGAAGAACGTCAAGTTCTTATGTCGGATGAGTGTTAAGGTAGTTTTGAGAAGTTGAAAGATAAATTGACTTCATCTCTAGTTTTGACTTTGCTTGAGGGTAATGATGGTTTTGTAGTGTATTGTGATGCTTCTCGTATTGGTCTTCATTGTGTGTTGATACTACATGGTAGGGTGGTGGCCTATGCTTCTAGGTAATTGAAAGTTCACGAGAAGAATTACGCTACTTAACATTTGGAGTTATTGGTCATGGTTTTTGAATTGAAGATTTGGCGTCATTATCTCTATGGGGTTCGTGTTGACATATTTTGTTATCACAAAAGCCTACAGTATGTGTTTACTCAGAAGGAGTTAAATCTCAAGCAAATAAGATGGCTTGAGTTATTGAAGGACTACAATATGAGTCTTCACTACCATCTAGGTAAAGCCAACATTGTTGCTGACTCATAGCAGGTTATCCTTGGGGATTTTGGCTCATATTGATGTGGATAAATGGGATTTGGTGAAGGACCTTCACCGATTGACTAGTCTTTAAGTTTATCTCACGGACTCAGAGAATGGTGGTGTGTTTGTACATCCAGTGTCACAGTCGTCTCTTGTAGTTGAGGTAAAGGAAAAGCAAATATTGGATCCAGATTTGATGAAGATTAAGAGTAATGTGGGTCAACAGAAGGTTGTTGACTTTGTGATTGGAGGTGATGGTATCTTGAGGTACCAAGGTAGGCTATGTGTTCTCGATGTCGATGGATTGAGGGAAAGGATTATGGCTGAGGCTCATGGGTTTCACTTTGCTATTAATCCCAGTTCTACAAAGATGTGTCATGATCTTATGGAGTTTTATTGGTGGAATAATATGAAATGAGATGTGGCTAGCTCTGTGGGTAAGTGTAAGGTGTGTCAACTAGTGAAAGTTAAGCACTTGAGACCCAGCAGTTTGTATCAAGAGATAAAGTTGCTCGAATGAAAGTGAGAAGTGATTAATGTGGATTTCGTCACCAGTCTTCTCCGATCTCGAAAATGTGATTCTATTTGAGTTATTGTGGATAAAATAACCAAGTCCGCTCATTTCTTGCCGGTAAGGACTAGTTATTCAATGGAGAATTATGCTAAATTATATCTTGTGGAGATTGTGAAGTTGCATAGTGCTCCGATTTCTATCATCTCGGATTGTGGTACTTCATTTTCATCTCATTTTTGGAAGTCATTTCTGAAAGGTTTGGGAACTAAGGCGTGCCTTAGTACAGCTTTCCTCCCACAAACGGATGGACAAGCGAAGAGGACTATCCAAACATTGGAAGATATGTTTTATGTTTGTGTGATTGATTATGGTGGTAGTTTGTATGACCATTTGCCTTTGATTAAGTTTGGTTATAACAATAGTTACTACTCTAGCATTGGTATGGCTTCTTTTGAGGCATTGTATGGTAGGAGATGTCGATCTCCTATAAGGTGGTATGAGGTTGATGAGGGTAAGTTTTTTAGCCCCAATTTGATTCACCAAGCCTTGGAAAAGGTGAAGGTGATTCGTGATAGTTTGCAAGCCGCTCACAGTCACCAAAAGTCCTATACAGATGTAAGGCGTAGGAATTTAGAATTTAATGTTGGTGATTGGGTATTCTTAAAGGTATCTCCTATGAAGGGAGTGATGCGGTTTGTCAAAAAGGGAAAGTTGAGTCCCCGATATGTTGGTCCATATTTGATTTTGAAGAGGATTGCTAATATTGACTACGAACCCTCTAGTTTGAGCTACATTCATCCGGTTTTCCATGTGTCCATATTATGAAAATGTACAGGTGATCCTTTATTGGTTGTTCCCTTGGAGGATATTGGTATGCCATACTCTTTGTCCTATGAGGAGATCCCGATGAGGATCTTAGATTGACAAGTTCACCAGTTACGAACGAAAGAGGTGGCTTTGGTGAAGGTTCTAGGAGGAACCAAAAGTTCGAGAAAGCTACTTGAGAGGCGAAAGAGGACATGAAGTCTATGTACCCACATTTTTTTTCCATTCTAAAAACTCATGCTTGAGGTGTGTGTTAATATTCTTAACTTGATTTATACTTTGATAGGCCATGGGTTCAAGTCCCTAAATTGTGAATTGAGCAAGTGTTTTGATAGACAATGGGTTTGAGTCCCAAAGTTAATTGAATGAATGGTTGATTGATAATGATCATGGCATGTGTCTTATCCTTGTCGTATGTCTTTTGTTCTAACTTGGTTAAAGTTTAGTTTTGATGTGTAATAATGTGTTAACTCATTCTTGTGCTTGCCTTACCTGTCATTCGAGGACAATGATCCAAGTGGGGGAGAATTGAAACACCTAGGTTTTGGACCCTTAGAAGAATTTCCTTGGTTGTGGTATCTAGGAAGGGTACGAATCATGGGTACTGGTCGTACCCTAGGATACGACCTAAGGTACTCTCTCTCGTATGTTAATCAATGTCTGTTGAGTGATAGAATTGTTAGGTACATTCAGTCAAAGATAAGGTTTAGCCTCTCCCTTGTCGTATGTTAGGGTACGAGTCTTAAACTACCTAGTTGTATGAAATATTGGTCTCGATCTAATGGACACTGACAAACGTACGGGTTACATGGTACCACTCGTACCTTTGGGTATGATTCCTGCATGTATGGCCGTATGTTGGGCAGATTAGGGGTCCATGGTGAGGCCTAAGGTACGAGTTAGGGTACCACTCGTACTCCAGGGTATGGTTTGGTGTAGGAGTCATACCCTCCTACGGGTTAATTTTCAGCTTTTAAGTTGAGGACTTTATGGACATTTCCCAACCCAAAACCCTTAAGTCCCATCACTATATAACATGTTGTAGCCTTTTATAATACATTTTGAAAGACCAGAACTCACCAAAAACACTCCTAAATCCTCTCTCAACTTCTCTAACAAGATTGGGGCTAGGATTTATCTAAGAGACCATATAGAGGCTTGAGGATCAAGAATTTCTCTGTGAATCATCTTGTATAAGGCATGGGACTCTTTCCTTATGATTATTTCTCAAATATCAAGTTATTTAAACATTGTTTATGAATCTTTAATGGTGGTTTTTGAAACAAATATTGAGGGTTTTGATGTGTAGTGATGGGTAATGTTTACTCTTGTTGAAACTTGTCTCTATACATGTTTTTGGTGGTGATTGGAACACGTGGGTGCTTATTGATTGTGGTTTAACAAATGGATCAAGAGTAACCCTAATATTCGTAGTTTCACTTGGGTTTTGGTAACGGTAAGAGTATGCCCTCAAGGTGTTTGTGAAAATGTCTACTAGAAATAACTAGTCACATTTTGATGGTGATTTGAACTAAGGCAATGGCTTAATGAGTAAGAATGATTGGTAAATGATCTTGTAAAGACCGTGTTGGTCATGTAATGACTTAAATGGTGCCCTTGGTGGTTTGATTGATTAAAAAGGGGTTAGGGCCCCTAACATGAAATCGAATTGTATTTGAACTAAAGCTTGGTGTAAGAGTGATAATGAGTGATTTGATAAATATCATTATGACCGTAATTTAACTTGAATTATACTTGAACTAATACACTGGCTTGTTAAAGTGATTGATTGATATATGGCTTATGAAGACCTTATAGTCTTGTATGATGTCGAATTGGGGCCTTGATGTCTTGAAATGGTTAAATAGGTTAGAATCCCTAAATGTGAATGGTGTAATGTGAATGCATGAACAAAGTGTTAGAGTCCTAATATCGACTAGTAATGGATGTGATGGATTGTGGTTAGAGTCCACTTGCGTAATGAAAAGGCTTATGGTTAGAGTCCACTTACGTAATGAAAAGGCTTGTGGTTAGAGTCCACATTCGTAGTAAAATGGCTTATGGTTAGAGTCCATTTGTCTAATAAAATGGCTTATGGTTAGAGTCCACTTGATTAACAAAAAGGCTTGTTGTTAGAGTCGACTTGCTTAATAAGATATCTTAAGGTTAGACTCCTCTTGCTCGATATAACCTACGCAGTAAAAGGTTAGAGTCCTCCACTTCATGGCTCATGTTTGAGTTCTTTGAAATGCATGCTAAGGCCTTGTTATCTTTTGACACTTGACGAATCTATATGTATTTACATATCTATGTGTATAAATGTGGTGGATTATGATTGTTTGATTTGGTATTGAATAATGATGTTATTTTATCCTTTACCTTGAGTTACATGCTAACGCTCCAACTGCTAACCATCTTCGAATGTTGTGTCCCCACACGATGTTGGGGTCGAAGCATCTTTTTCTCTTCCTGCACAGTGATCAGGTGTTTGGGTGGTTCGAGTTTAGACATCGAAATGGTGAGCTTCCTTCCTTCAGAAGGCGCA
Organism: Capsicum annuum; assembly: GCF_002878395.1. Taxonomy (NCBI): domain Eukaryota; kingdom Viridiplantae; phylum Streptophyta; class Magnoliopsida; order Solanales; family Solanaceae; genus Capsicum; species Capsicum annuum. The sequence goes on from NW_025855126.1 coordinate 885,739, forward strand.
CATTTTATGGTCTTCTTTGCTTATGTCGTAGACTTGTCTTAGATTTGGTTTGGCTATTGTCGAAGGCTTGTCCCAACATATTATTGACTTCGAATTTATAGAGGCTTGTGGATAACTGTGAACTTGGGTAGATTGGTTGTTGAATGTTGATATTAATGAATGGCTAGACTTTTCTAAGTTATGATTATTAGTCTTGTGTCACGACCCGAGGCTACCCCCTAGTCGCGGTAATGGTACTTATGGTCACAAGTGACCACAATCTGACCCATGAGCTGGTACCTGCTGTGAGCACTGAGTAAACTGATAATAAACAACATATGTGGAACAACAATTGATAATGCCAGAAGGTTTTAAATCCTGAAACATGACTAAATCATAAATCTGAACGTCAGATGTTATACTGAATAGACTAACAAAATATCTGATAAACTAACTAACTGTCTGAATGTATGAAAAGCCTCTACTGATTGACCGTGGAGTTGATGGGACTAACCCCCAACTAACTCCGACTAAATAGAAATACTGAACTACTTAGATTAACTCAAATAACTAAATCATGTCCTCGATAGAAGAGGAATCACCACAACTACTGCCGCTGATAAGATGAACTCTCTAGGCGCGGTTGGGAAACTGAGGGTCTGATCTTATGATATAAGATATCATAGAGCAAAGAAAAATATGCGGCCAGTACTTTGAATGTACTAGTATATGAGATTGGGTCAGGCTGAAATGTGTGGGTTAACTGTACATAAAGTAATAACTAGCTGAATAACATGAGATAATTGAGTGTGCATGCATGAAAACTGAAATACTGAGGATGCAAGACCAAGCATATAATATTTTCTAAAATAATCTGTAAAGCTGAAAAACTAAAATCTGATAATTGAATAATTGGAAGTCTGTATGCTATGGTCAAGCAAAACTAAACTGAATTTTGCACTGAATACTGAACTGAAACTGTAAGAGGTATCATCTAACTGACATACCACAATATCAGCAAATTGGGGTCCAACCTGTAAGCTAGTTGGAAGGATGTTAGTACCATGCCACAGGTACTAACAATGCCTGTGAGTCACCATCATTTAGCAGGTGCTCTAATGAGATATGTGTTACCCTCAACTGACAGGTAAACGCTTTATCAACCCTCTACTGGCATGTTGATATCTCTAACCTACGCTGGTTATGTAGTTCTAGAATCAAGGGACTGCTACTAAAGGTCACACCCTCTACTGGCAGGTGAGCCCTCATCCCTGGGTTCTCTCAGTGCTATTTCCTACTCCCAACTGAATTGACACTGATTACTAGACTGAACTAATCTTAACTGAACAAACAACTGATCATTCTAACTGACTGATTGATAATGCTCATGGTTTATCTAAAACCATTCTACAAATCCTTAAAATATGTAAGCAGCTAAGTTTCGGGTATTCATAACCCCTAATACTGAATGGAAATAATAATAAGGACATGTAAAATCTTTGAGACCATGGTAGACAATCATTGTTCAAATCCAATCATTTAGACATTTCATAAAACACATGAAATTTATAATATTAAGCATGAGAATGGGTAAAGCATGTGAAAATAACATATTTACAATACCAAAACCATGAATTAGAGATTCAAAATAAAAATATCATCATTCAAACGTGTAAGGGCTATTTTCAATGAAAAATACTTGTAAACCTCATGTATAATCAAAATTCATAAAAGCTTCATGGAGATAACTCATTAGAAACATGTAAATTCGTGATTTAAAACATAAAAATAGGTGTTCGACTTCATGGGTGAAAAGGGCCCATGGATGAACATCACACATACTTTAACGACTTATTTCATGAAGGATTCTTTGATTGGAAACGTGAATTCCTTGATTTCTTGTGAAAAGGGCTTGAATCTTGTTCTTGGGAATGAAGGAGGGTTTTTGACTTGTTTACTAATTGCTTAGGTTTAAGAGAGAGGAGTTAATGTATTTAATTCTTCATCAAAATGATTTGATGTGACTAGGGATGATTTAGGGGTGTGAAATGAATTCAACACCTTGATTTAAGTCAAAACGGAGTGTTTTTGCACTGGGCAATGACCTAGACGACGCCCAGCAAATCGCCCAAGCCAAGGTGGGTGATGCCTTTCCAATCGCCTAACCCTTGGCTGGGCAACACCTAGCTAATCGTACACCCATTCTAGTAGCGTTAGGCGATTGTTGGTGGCGCACACCCCTTTGCATGGCCATAACTTTTCGCTCGATTCTTGGATTAAGGTAAAATTGGTATCGTTGGAAAGCTAATTTGATTATTTATAATTTGCTGGGTCTTAAGCTGAAAAATTCCACATACATCAAAAGTTATACACATTCAAAGTTGACCCTTGTAGAATTGAATATCAAACTTTTGATAAATCAAATGCTCTTAGCTCAACTTTGTTCTAAGTGATTCTTATGAACATCTTTCACATCTAAAGAACTTAACACACTAGGATAAAGATCATGACACATGTATTAAAATAAAAATCATGGGATTAAAGTTTACACACATAGGAATGATGGTTCGATTTCTAGCTCAAAAATACGGGGTGTTACATTATCTCTCCTTTGGAATCATTCGTCTTTGAATGATACTGGTTAGGCTGAGAATACTAAACTAAGGATACTAGGATCATATATTGAACATCCATGACTGGGGGCATGATTACATGACTGAACTGATTTCTTGAATACATGTAATGACATGAGAATGGTTATAAGGCTGAGATAGAAATGAGAGAGTCAACTTATGAGTAACCATTACCTCCGGCTGGATCTGGTTTTGTAAAGAAAGGATAAGAGGTTTAGGATGTGAAAACTCAGGGTATTACCATATCTCCCCTTGGGATACTTCATCCCCCTAATGATACTAACTTGGCTAAAATACTAAGGAAAGACTGAGATGATGCACAGAACACTTAAGAACTGTATCATGAACGAATATCTGAATCTGAAATAGGATGCATAGGCTGAAATGGATTTAAAATTTACATGGATGTGAACAAAATATCTCTTGGAATGGCCGTATTTATGAAACTTCAGATAGTAAGACTAGATCGGAAGATGGAAAACCATAGGAACTTGTCTGTCTGACTACTAATTGAACTGCTGGCTAAACAGACTGAATTATACTGAAAGCTTATACTCAACTATACATTCCACTTCAAAACTACACTTCACTTGAGTCTATATAAAATATTCTCATGGACACTGATAACTCTATCTGCTGAAGTCTGAGAAGAACTAAATTCTCTCACTATGTTCAAGCCTACTCGAATCTATAAAGTGCACACATAACACTGTAATACTAGTCTAAGTCATGACTTCAACACACCCTATATTTTTATAACTCCTCATCTCATGAATAGTTCTTATTACCAATTTAATAATTATATTCAATCCTCTTACTAGGAATTCACTAATGCGTGATGCATTCATCCACTTATACACCTACATAACATTTAAGCCTATCTTCATAACCACATATGAACGTCTAAACAAACATCCATAAGAGTATCTTTCTCATATTCTCTAATACCTCTATCAATAACAACTTTCATGCACTATCCCTAAGAAAACACACACAAAGTTTCAACTAACCATGACATATATCAAAAGCTTGGCCCAGATATTCCTTCAAACTTATAGCCTTAGATAAAACAAACATATTACAATATTTCCTTAACATTAACATTTACTTTCTCCCATCTAAATAAATTACTCATTACTACTATCATTTCATAAGGAGAGGTCACTGAAAGGTTTGAACATGAGGACCTGAAGCATGAAAGAATACTATGAATAACATGACACTAATGAGGCATGAGGAATAGAGTATCAATGACATGAATTCATTACATAGATCAAAACTGAAGGCATAAATGACATAATCTGAATTTCACTGGTTATTAAGAGTGCACCATGAGTTATGTTAACTGAGCATACTGTAAAGCATGAGTATATGAGTCATGAGTTGTATGACCTGAGTTTGGAGTTTATAAATTCATGGAACATGAATCGTACTACTGAGTGAACCAAAACTCTTCATACTAGGAGCTGGAAGCGTACATGATTTTTCACAAGGTGCATGAATATGAGTTATGATCATGGAGCTGACTTGTAAGGCATGAGTAGATATCGTGATGACTGAAGTAAAAAACTTTTCACTGAGATAAGAATGGGTTGGTATCTTCCTCCCTTACTAATGCTCTATAATACACTGGCATTACTACTAGAATCTGAGAGCTTGACTTGGTTACTTGTTCTATCATCTCTCCCTTACCTTTAAGCCATCATTCTAAGTCAATGGAACCTTTTAATAAACTCTAAACTGAACTACAAGAACTGTACTCTGGAGTCTGAGATATAACAATACACATAAAAAATAAACTCAACCTGAAGGACTATACCTGAAAGTGTAAAACCCGTTGCTCGTACTCCCTTATGAGATACAACTCTTAACTTTCTATAGCCCCAATATTCATCATACAATAAATTAAACACTGATTAACTTAGAATTTTTAGGAGTATAACCCTACCATGAGTTTACACCATCTAGAGCTTCAACTCTTCTTTCTATTAGCTCAGTCTTCAAAGATTCAAACTATGATTCTAACACTTAACATGGATAGCACCAAACCTTTAGTGAACCATACTAACCTCCATCATATACTACTAATATCATATCTCTAAACTTATATCTTTCTCTAAACCATGAGAATTACCATTACACTAACTTACCCAACATCAACAACCTATAGCCCATAACTTAGCTGATAAGAATATCACATACTATATTACTAGTCTCATTCAAACTTATCAACTAAAGGGTACTATATAATCATACACACTTTAAAAACTTATAAATACTACAATCCCATATCACCTTGGGCACACCTCTGAATCACACCCACACCATCATGTTTAATTTTAAATCAATAAATTTAAATTCCTGCATACACTGCTTCAAGCCTACTGATTCACCTTTATACAACTATCCCCATGGATACATAATCTGCTCACTTTAGCTAACACTATCCCCACTTTACTGTGGCTAAACTTCTAGATTCATACTTGTAACTCTAGATCATATGCTATCATAGAATTCTGAAAAGAGATTTGAGGGCACATCTGACTTTGGCTTGGTGCATAATTTTTCATGATCATGAATGAAATATTTCAAACTTTAAAACATAAAAGTACTGATGGACTACTTTTGAGCCTGCGTGTAATCCCATAACTGTCTGCAGGGACTATCTGAGAAAACTCTATCTATAGGTATCTAAGCTTCACTGTATCTGTTACATTAAAATAAGGTAGAGTTAACATGAATAGAGCATGATGAGAATCTACATGAGTTTCTTATAGAACCTTTCTATATCACGATCTGAGATATGTAAAAAGGGAAATATTTCCTAAAATGTCTTGTAGTCTTTCGTCCATTAGTGTAGCGCGCTTTACACCTATGCACAAAACTCTACTCGATGCAACTTCCAGAATTCCTAGGATACTTTAAAACCTCAGTATTTGATACCAAGTTTTTTCATGACTCGAGGTTACTCCCTAGTTGCAACAATGGTGCTTACAGTCATAAGTGACTACAAGCTAACCCATGAGCTGGTACCTGCTGTGAGCACTGAGTAAAATAATAATAAATAACATATACAAAGCAACAACTAATAATTCCATAAGGTTTTAAATCTTGAAACATGAATAAATCATAAATCTGAACGTCTGAAGTTATACTGAAAAGACTGATAAAACAGTTGATAAACTGACTAACTATTTGAATGTTTGAAAAGCCTCTACTAACTGTCTGTGGAGTTGATAGGACAAACCCCCGATTTACTCTGACTGAATGGAAATACTGAACTACTAAGATAAACTGAAATAACAAAATCATGTCCTCGATAGATAAGGACTCACCACAACTGCTACCGCTGATAAAATGAATTGTCTAAGCGTGGTTGGGAAATTAAGTGTCTGATCCTATGAAATAAGACATCATAGTGCAAAGAAAAGTATGCGGTTAGTACTTTGAATATACTAGTATATGAGATGAGGTTAGGCTAAAATGCATTAGTTAACTATACATAAAGTAATAACTGGTTGAATTGCATGAGACAACTAAGCATGCATGCATGAAAACTGAAATACTGAGGATTCAAGACTAAACATATTATGTTTTCTAAAATAATCTGTAAAACTAAAATACTAAAATATGATAACTGAAAAACTGGAAGTTCGTATGCTATGGTCAAACAAAACTGAATTGAATTCTATATTGAATACTAAACTGAAACTATGGGAGGTATCATCTAACTGACATACCCCAATATAAGCAAATTATGGTCCAACCTGTAACCCCAGTTAGAAGGGTGTCAGTACCGTGCCACAGGTACTAACAATGTCTCTAAGTCACCCTCATCTGGAAGGTTCTCTAATGAGATATGTGTTACCCTCAACTTGCTAGTAAATACTTTATCAACCCTCAATTGGCAGGTTGATATCTCTAACCTACACTGGTTACGTAGTTTCGGAACCAAGGGACTGCTACTAAAGCTCACACCCTCTACTGGCAGGTAAGCCCCCATCCCAAGGTTTGCTCGGTGCTAAATCCTACTCTCAACTAAACTAACACTGATTACTAGGTTGAACTAAGCGTATCTAAACAAACAACTGATCATTCTAACTGACTAATTGATAATGCTCATGGTTTATGTAAAATTGTTCTACAAATATAGAAACCATGTAAGTAGCTAAGTTTCAGGAATTAATAACCCCCAACACTGAATCAAAATAACAATAAGAATATATAAAAGCTTTGAGACCATGGTAGAGAATCATTATTCAAATCCAATCATTTAGACATTTCATCGATCACATGAAATTCGTAATCTTAAGCATGGAAATGGGTAAAGCATGTGAAAATAGCATAATTACAATACCATAACCATGAATTAGAGATTCAACATAAAAATATCATCATTCAAATGTGTAAGGGCTATTTTCAACGAAAAACACTAGTAAACCTCATGTATAATCAAAATTCATAAAAGCTTCATGGAGATAACTTGTTATAAACATGTAAATTCATGATTTAAAATATAAAAATAGGTTCTTGGACTCTATGGGTGAAAAGTACCCATGCATAAACATCACACATACCTTAACGACTGATTTCTGGAAGGATTCTTTGATTGGAAACTTGAATTCCTTGATTTCTTATGAAAAAGGCTTGAATTTTGTTCTTGGGAAAAGAGGAGGGTTTTTGACTTATTTATTGATTTCTTAGGGTTAAGAGATAGGAGTTAATGTGTTTAATAATTCATCAAAACGTTTTTGAAGTGATTAGAGATGATTTAGGGGTGTGAAATGACTTCAACACCCTTGATTTAAGTCAAAACGAAGTGTTTTTGCCACTGGGAAATGACCTGGTGATTCCCAGCAAACCGCCCAAGCCAAGGTGGGTAATACCTTGACAATCACCTTGTGTTGCCCAACCAATCACACACCCAATCCAGTAGCCTTAGGCGATTGTTAGGCGATACACACCCCTTTGCATGGCCATAATTATTTGCTCAGATATCGGATTAAGGCAAAATTGGTATTGTTGGAAAGATAATTTGATTATCTAAAATTTAGTGGGTATCAATCAAAAAAATTCCACATATATCAAAAGTTATACATGTTCAAAGTACACCCTTGTAGAATCGAATACCAAACTTTGAACGAATGAAATGCTCTTAGCTCAAGTTTATTCTAAGTGATTCTTATGAACATTTTTCACATCGAAAGCACTTCACACACTAGGATAAAGATAATGAAATATGTATTAACATACAAATAATGGGATTAAATTTTACACACATAGGAATGACGATTTGATTTCTAGCTCAAAAATACGGGGTGTTATATCTTGTTTTCACTATCTTATTATAAGTTCAAAGTTTATTTGATGCTTGTGGATTTATTTGATGGTTAGGTTGGGTTAATGGCGCGATCTTTGATCCTTGATGGGCTTGAGATGCCCGTACGGCAAGGCCTAATTTTGGGTTGTGTTAGATATGGAGTTAGACCAAAATGCACCTAGCCTATCAAGGATACCTATTTTCTAAGCATAGTCAATTTTGAGTGGAAATACTAAATCATAAGATAGGTCTAGTTGATAAGATCAATCCTGCCTTTTCCTTTTGCCTCTACGCTTCAGCTACATCACCCCTCTTTTTTCAATCCACAAGATTTCCTTCTTGTCATGATGATTTTCACCTCCATTATGCTATGGATCAGGTGATTTGAAGTCAAATATTTTACATGAGGTATTCTATCTTGAAATGTCATGAGAGAGAGTACAGTCAGACCTTTTGACATTGAGCCTTTTTATCACTCATTTTCAATGATCATTTCTGGCTATAATTCCCTTCCTCATTCTTAAGACCATGATCACTTGTCAGATTTTGGAACCCACTTGAGTCTGAGTTCCCATTAGTAGGACAATGGATTGATAAAATCCTTCTTAGTCCATCTAGGTAGAGAGTTTCTTTTTATAATTTTCTGAGGCTTGAAGCCCTTTGGATGTACAATCTCTTACTTAATGTATTCAGTATTCTTTAATTTAGACTTAAGCTAGGATTGCCATTTTTCTTTCAAATGTCCATCTCTTCCACAGTGAGTGCATAGGAGTTCGTGCCTTTTTCTTCCAACATAATGAGTAACTTTTCCTTTAGACTCAACAGGTTTGATTTCTACTTGATATACCAAACCTCTACCATCGTTGACATCTTGACTGGTCAGATTAGAGAGGATATGTGAAGAGACAGTCCATTTAAGAGATTGGTTCAACTCTTCTCTTAGGCGGACCAGGTCACTCTCTAATTCTTCATTCCTGTATAGTACTTCCATAAGATGTTCTTGAGAATCCTTCAACCTTTCTTTAAGATCAATTTGAAACCAAGAAGCTGAAGCTTCTTTCTTTCCCTTTTCATCTACCTCACTTACCTTTTTTAGATTACCCATTAAACTCAGATTTTCAGATTTTATTTTTGTGAACAACTCTTCAGTTTTAGAATTTTGTAAAGCTAAATTAGTCAGCTCATGCTCTAGATTCTCTACTTTTTCTTCAAAGGCATTCTTTTCATCAGATAGTTCACACAGAGTCAATCAAGAAACTATCAAGCCTTTTTATTTTTCTAGCAGTATAATTATCTAGATTCTCCTTAATATCAGAAAGAGTTACCTCCTTTTATTTTTTATCCTTTATGTTTGACATTAATGCAAACAGGGAATCATAGATAACTGGACTGTCTTTTATTGCTAGCATAGAAACATCTCTAGTCTTTTCATTTTTACCTGATTCACTGGAAGAGTCTCCCCATGCTGCCAGAGCTTGCTTTACAACATATTCAGTTGTTACCTTCTATCTTGAACTATCACAGACCTGGTCCTTGTTCTTTACTTTGTCACCATCTGTCTTGAGGTAATCCTGATAGTCCACTTTATGCATGGGGCAGTCCTTAATAAAATGTTTAGGACTTCCACATTTGTGTCAAACTTTAAAATTGCCTTCTCGTTTGCTGCTTCTTCCTCTCCTTTGGAACTGACCACTCTTCTTCATGGTACTAGCAATTCATTTGCCCAAATAGGCAACCTCAGTGTCATTTTTATCTGGATAGTGTTTGGAAGCTTTTAATACCAGGGATTTTTCCCATTTTGCATCACTCTTCTTCATCCCTTGCTGCTTCTTGAGCTCATGGGTTTTTTAAGTTTCCAATCAGTTCATCCATGGTGAGGGTCTTCAGGTTTCTGGCTTCAGTTATGTGATCCACTTTTCTTTCCCATGACTTATGAAAAACACCAAGAATTTTTATCACTTGCTTGTACAAGGGAATCACTTCACCTAAGTAGTGAAACTCATTTATGATATAAGTGAACATTGTATGCATTTCTTGGATTATTTCTCCTTCCTTCATGGTAAAGCTTTCATATTGAGTAGTCAGCATGTCTACTTTTGAATCCTTCATATTAGTGCTGCATTCATGAGAAGTCTTCAAGCAATCCCAAATATCTTTAGCATTTTTACAAGCTGAGATCCTGTTATACTCATCAGACCCTATGCCACAAACTAACAGTTTCTTGGCCTTATAGTTCTTTTCGATTTTATTTCTATCTTCATCATTGAACTCCCTCCTGCTTTTGACAAGCATTTTTGTCACATCCCCTTCTTTGACTTCTTTTACAAGTACATAAGGACCAACAAGAATGATGTCCATCAGTTCACTATCCCAGCAATAATGAAGTCAAACTTCCTAGTTTTCCACCACCCATAATACTGTCCATTGAATCTTGGTGGTCTAGTTGTAGATTACCCTCCTTCTAGATTAGGTAGAGCAGCCATTTTAACCAAGACACTCTAAGTGTGAATCTTTTAGAGTGACCATACTTTGATACCAACTGTTCCAACCTAAGGGGATTATACTACACAATAAGGGACCAGGTCCCTCAAAATCAATAACAATCAAAATACACAAAAATAACCAGGAAGTAGGAAATAGTGCAGGAAGAGTAAAGACGCAAAAAATTTTATGTGGAAACCCAGGAATGGAAAAAACACAATTTGCCCTCACAAGCACCTGAAAATCCACTATAATCAAACTCTTTATTACAGCCTTCACTGGACCTAACTCTAGGTTCCTTCTAATCAGTGTCAATCTTAGGTAACTTTACCTAAGCATCTCTCTCAAGACACTACTTTTATAATATGAGTAATTTAGTTACAAATCAATACTAAATAATACTCACTCACTCTTTAAGCATACTACAAAGATACGAACATAAGCAATGCTTGAGCAATCTTGAAATGGAGTTTTTGCTGCCTCTCTTCATTCTTTAGAATCTGCAAAAACTATTTGATAAAGAGGCATCTCATCCCTTTTATAGTTGTGTGATGATTAAGGATGAAAGACCATTAAACCAGATGTCCAAGTTAGTACAAAATAGCACTTGCAAGTTTGTTACACAAGAGGACAAAACTATGTAGTTGACGCGTTCAGCTGTACTGTACCTTCCACGTCCAGGGACCTGGTCCCTTATAGTTTAGCTGCTTATCATCAAGACTACATATAGCACTCTTAGATATAGTATAACACTGACCACATCTACTTTCGTACTGAGTAACCTTATGAACACCTCTATGAGTACCCCTACCTCTACCTCTAGCACCTTTAACACAACTGACATCACCCCACCAATCTGTGAACCACCTCTCACTGTAGAAATTAGAGTAAGGAAAAACTAAAGCTGAGAACCCTACTGAGTGGATCCATACACACGCTGAGGCAATCCTTATATTCATGGCCAAACTCATCATATTTAAAATATCTTTTGTGGACCGATTTAATCTGAGAAGGTATGGATGAACTAGAATGACTTCCTTGGCCCAACGAACTAATCTTAGAACCTCTACTCGTATGACATTATACTTGGCTACCAAAAGCCTCAGAACCTGAACGTCTACCACTTGTTCCTACAATGCAGCATGAATCGGCCTACCATGATAATTATGGAAACCTCTACTAGAGAAATCTCTATCTCAGGAGACGTGTCCACTAAACTCACCCTGAGGATGCACCTTCTTGGTACCTCTCTGAGTAGCCTGGATAATAGAATAGTTCATTTTGTCACTCTCAATAATACTCCAGAAAGAAGCCCCTAAAACTACCATCTGAGTTATAGCAAACTGATAAGTACCACCTAACCTCTTCACAAACTTTTGAATCTTCTCAGGCTTGGTGGAGATGCTAGCGGTTAAATATTTAGATAAAGGTCTACAACTAGAAATCGACCTCCACCAATCCCTAGCCACATCCATCAACTAATGGGTAGTATAAGAAACTCCATGGAGACTCAAGGGATCCAAGATTGTGTAACTTCTTTTGACAATCAATAAAAAAACTCATAGGCATCCTCACCAATAGCTCCACTAAACTTGGCGGACCTAAGTGAATAAACCTCATGAATCTCTTTTGATCATCAGAAGACATAACTTTACCTGAAGCAAATGGAGAAATAGTAAGTCTAACAGGCAATAAATCTATACGTGGGGGATGATGGATGTACCCTAAAGTAGGAATATCATATGCAAATGTCGACAATGATGTTAGAACATCACTTAAAGCCTGAGAAATACCAGGTACACTCAAGGAAATGACCTCCAAATAACTCAAGAAATGAATTAAAAGACTCTGAACAACTAGGGTATCAATTGAACCCTATTGACCTCAGCAAGACCTACATATCCTGTTTGATAATCATCTCTGGAATACCCAACCTCTAGCTTGCGAGAGGTCTCCCTAGAATGTTCTCTGACTGGGGAAAATCCATGTGCCAACCCCTACCTCTAGTCCATCCATGAACCCTCCATCTCCCTCTAGTGTGGGCTCCATCCTCTGGTGCCTGCTCAACGTGCCTAGCCTTTCGAGATCTAGTCCTCCATCTGGGAAAAAAAAGTAAAACACAACTTAGAACATTAGGTTATACAACTCGCATGACTAAGAGTCAACAGAGAGAAAATTTTTCTAAAGACATATTATAGCCTCTCGAAGATAGATACGTACGTCTACATACTAATCCGCAATACTCTACTAGACATACTACTCTTACACTTATGAGATTGATGAACCTGACTACTCGACACCAATTTGTCATGACTCAAAAATGGGTCTTGATAACACTTATTGCGGCTCAGCCTTGATTAGTAAGCCAAACAATCAAACTGATAAAGGAAAATTGAAAACAACAATAGTATAACCTAAGGTGAGAGTTTTAGAATAAAGCCAGACCCATACATGTATAATAATAGTAAAAGTATAAAAGAAATAACGTAAATCACCAAAAACCTGGTGTTGCGGTATAAGAGCAATCTAGTACAATATTTGAAAAACGTAAAATACACATCTATCTCTAAAAATAAAAATAAAGATAAATAGGGAGAGATGACGTCTGAATCAGCACATGTCAACTTTCTCCCTTCTTGCTTTAGTGAAATCAACCCCAAACTATGAAGCAATTCAGTACCACGAAGTTTGGAATCTCTACACAAAATCAACCACCACGTGAGGTTCTCGTACTAGGATCTGCACCGAAAGGACATAGTAGGTGTGAGTACGGTCCTCTTGTACTTAGTAGGTATCATAGGACAAATGAGGAAAGAAAAAAAAGAGATAAGTAAAATAATACTGCAAGCACATCACCTGTAAATAGAAAAGTCTCAAATTATAGCTCACACTGTCTTCACTTAGAGTTCTAAATATATATACACAAAAATGGAAACAACACAAATATAATACACTAAAACTAACTCAAATCAAGAAAAACAAAATATGAAAAATAAAGGTAGAAGTGCAATGCAATATGGATGGGATGAATGGTGAAAGTCATCACATGACTTTTTGTATACACCCACCAAGCTCGTAGCTCCCAGGTAAGACCCATGGGGGGTTCGCAATCTATATACTATATCTAATTCTTAATCTTACCTCACCTCTCCAGTTCATGTCCATGGAGTGGGCTTTTATAAAAGTGTCTCATTTTCTTTCAAAGTAGTGGTTCTTAATGGTACCAGTATCTCATTAATGTATATGTATAGAATGAGGATATAATGCTTACAATCAACATAATAAAATGATATCCAATCCATCCAATACGTATATATATAAGTGAATTTGAAAATCAACTCTATATGTCCAAAATTATTGATTATCAACTCTAATTAGGCACCATCAGAATAAATATACATGTAGGATATCATTAGTATCATATCAACCCCTAACTCAGGTATTTCTATCATAAAAGGACAACCAGTGTTCAAATAAGGCCTATATTAGCAAAATGAGACCCCACACGGGCATTATATCTTGAATGAATGCGTTTAAATTCACAGATAAGACCAAAATAAAGACCCTACATGGGTAACACATAATATCAAATATAAAAAGTCAGCGACAATAGAGTATTAAGTATTGTACCCAAGCACACATGCAAGTGTACGTGGTCACCCAAGTAGTAAAGTAGCCTTTGAAAGACAAATTCAATCCCACAAGGACTTGTGCTCAACAACTATCCAATTCTAGTTCACTACGAATATTAAACAAGTGCTAAAGTAACCAATAACATTTGGAAATTGAAAAGTAAGATTAAAAGTAAACAATATGGTAATAAAAATTACTTGACCAATAATCGGGAGAAACCTAGGTTTGGGCACTACGAACAATCCTACTTAGCTATTAAATCTCATTGGTTTAGTTAATTATCTTAGTTATTGATTCATGGGGTTGATTACATGATTACGGTCTTTCGAGCCTCTAATCAACTATCTAACTTAGCCTCACAATTACATCGTTGAGTGGGGATGCAAGAACTAAGTTAAACATATTTGTATTTCTTCCTGTACATGAAATAAATAGGTAAAATTAGGTATATTCCTATCCTAAATTCAAATCCTAACATCAATTCCTTGAATGATTAAGATCCTATTCCATAAATCCCACATTCTAATCTATCATTCCTCCTGGGCTCATGAAGAATTATGAGTTTATTCTATGGGTCACGAATCCGTAGAATAGTAAATACAAGGATATAAAAACAACCAATAATGTATAAAGTAACTTAATTACAATATTGAGTACTCATATTCTTGGCCTCAACCCCAGATGATGATGTTTTGGCCACTCATGTAATTACAAAAAATTATAATTAAGGAATCCATACTCATAATCCAAAAGTAAAGCAAAGAAAAGGATAAAAACCCGAAGAGAAGCCTCTGTAAGTGTATTTCGATCCCTAAAGGTCGTCCAAGGTGTGCACAATAGGAGTGTTCTATTTATAGTTGGAATCAAGTAGCTGATTTTGACACACTAATGTGCCACACTTTTATCGCGGAGGATAGGGAGCGTGGCACGCCCCTATCATGGAGGTTCACTAGAAATTGCATTCTGGTTTGTGACTAATGGCGTGACACACCCTTATATCGGAGGCTAGAGGGCATGGCATGCCCCTAAGCTCAAAAAATCCAGCCTTGATCATCGTTTGCTCCATGCATTTAACTTTGAGTTCATCACATCGTGGTTGCTTTTCCTCTTCAAACTCATATTTTTTATCATCCCATCATTGAGTTTAAAATCTCACCAAGCTTTTTTATCATCAAATGCAACAAGTTAGAGCTTTAACACACCATAGAATTCAACAAGATCAACTAGAACACACATAACTCAAGCTAAGAATACTTGTTTTCGTGTTAAGACTCTAAGTGAAAATTTTGGTTCCGAACTAGTTTTGAACACACCTTAAACATTATAAACATGTATTTTAACACTAAGAAGCTAAATTGTATGAATATTAACTCATTATACACATAAGAAATCCTTAAACTAGGCTAATTAAGGCTAAATAACAACATTTAGGTGCATAAATCCACCTAAGATCATCACCCCACACTTAAAGCCTTGTTAGTCCTCGAACAACTCTTCACATTAAGCATCACATTAGGAAGACTCCAACAATACTATTACAAGAAAGATACTCAAGCTAGCACTACAATGACCATATAGATAGCAAGTTTTACCTACAAACATGTCATATACTTTTGAAAACTCATAAATACTACTTCGAAACACTTTAGCATCAAGAATTGACTCCACAAAGTTAGTTAATTTATGCATATTACTTAATCAAATAGATCATATAAGTCACCCTACTATCATCAAACATGTGCCCTCACCACAAGCGAGTTACCCATATTCACTCAGAGAGATGCAATTTATCATACAAATAGGTACAAGAATCAATTTACGCTTAATCTCGCAAAAAATTTACATGCCACACAAGATGAACCATAGGGTTTCCCTTAGTGTAGTACTCAGAATGTTAAGCCTCAAGATCATATAAGACTTTGAGGGTTGTAATATAAAGTAAGGGATGAGAAGGAACTATCCTGGCCAGTAATAGTGACTATCTTCCATAAGCGCTTTAATACATAACACATAACATTGAACACTTCTCTAAATAACCAAACTTTCACCACCTCTACCTTCATAAATCTCTCTGGTTTTGCCCCATCCCTTTAAGCTAGTTCATATATATTAAGGAGGGAGTATTTTTTATCAATACATGATTCACTTTTGGTCATTTTTTCTCTTTTTCATTACGCTGCTACTATTCATAACACATCAACTTTTTTCACAACAATAGTTACTTTTCTAGGGCTTCACTTTCACCTTTTTCTTCTTAATCTTTACACTCCTTGACCTCATTAATTTTTAACTAAATATTTTAAGAGCTTTGGATCAAATTACGGTCAATCAAAAAAAGGAATATGCTACATATGAGGCTACCAAAGAATAGGCTAAAGGCTTAACGAGGCAACTAGGATTACGCATCAGGGTGAATAAGCGAGGGTATGAACTGGCTATCAAAGAAGTACCTATATCATCTTCTAAACTAGCATTTTTTATTTCAATTTACTAAACACCAAGCAAGTTCTAGTCATCACAGTGCAACAAGGAATATAACAAACCTTACATCACATATGACAAATGCTCAAATCAAGTAGGATCATTATAGATTCTCAACCAAGCAATCGCATGAATTCAGAATTAAGCCAACATCGCACAAGAGTCCTAAAAATGAGCCTAAGTGTCTCAATAATAGTCATCCAACACATTCAACAAGATTTTTATAAATAAAACCACTTGCATCATGTAATCATACATAGAAACTATCAAGAACATCTCACTTATTTCTAATACAAAAATTTTAAAATTTATCCTAAAAATGAAAAAGGGATACTGGGTTTAAAGGCGCCCCTTCGAAAAAGAACCAAAAAGAAAAACAAGGGGTGGGTAAAGTGTGCCCCTACTAGACTAACACCAACAAACACTAAAAACTACCAGAGAGAAAATATTTTTGTAATTTTCTTTAATTTAGTCAAAAACTAGAAAACACCTATGAGTTCAAATCATATAGCAATACTTCGCCCTAAACCATGGGAAGATTCTCCACTCCACACTTAAAAACATACTTTGTTCCCAATGTAGAATTCAAACTCAAGGATAGAAATACTCCTCAAGGACTCTTGGCCTAACTAGTAGCATCTTTACTCATTAAGAGGGTCTGTTGGGCCCCACACCCAATCTTTATCATGCAGCTTAGCTCAGGTCTTTGATACTCAGACGACCCTTCAACCTTTGAACCAACAAAAATAAAAACTACGTTAAATAAGAACTAAAATATGAAATAAAATGCCTACCTTAACTTGAGTTGCCTCCTAAGCAGTGCCTTATTTAGTGTCACGACACGACCAACTTTACTACATCAACCGTTTTCCTTCATACTCTTTCTTCGGTTCGAAGGCTATTTTCTCACTTTTTTCTAATCTCTTAAGTGTGTACTCTCAAGGTCAACATCATGTTCAACATTCTCTTTTTCAGGCTCCTTCTTAATTTTCACAACTCTGGGCTTAGTTAGTGGTTTAAACAACCCTATGAGACAGTTCAAAGAGGTTATTTATGGTTTGTACTCTACCACCTCACACTTATCCACTTTCATGGCTGTGATCATGCAAAAATCTCTAAAGTACAAATATGGATTGATTCATTTGTACACTTTAAAGACTACCTCTTCATCATCTCATCTCATCCTAAGAGTGCCCCCTCTAACATCAATCAATGCTTCTCTCATTACCAAGAATGGATGTCCTAATATGATTGGCACCCTATCATATGCATTATAATAAAGAACAATAAATTCACAGGAATAATAAATTACCAACCTAATTGAGTATGTCCTCAATGATTTCTTTGGGGTGAGCTCTGGTCCTATTTGCCATTTGGAGCACCACATAACATAACCTCGGCTTTCCCTAATCAAGAGTATTGAACACTTATAGGGGCATCAAGTTTATACTTTCCCCTAAATGACTCAAGGCATGGACCACATTATTGTTACCAATTTGAATTGGAAGGGTGAAACTCCCTGGGTCCTTCAACTTCTTGGGCATCTTCCTTATCAGCACTGAACTACACTCTTCAGTAAGTGCCACAGTCTTAATATCATTCATCTTCATATTATTGGTCATCATATCCTTCAAGTTCTTAGTGTACTTAGGTATACCCTGAAAAATATCTAGCAAAGGAATATTAATGTGAAGTTCTCTAAATGTGTCAAAGAACTTCGTGAAATATGCATCCTCATTTACCTTTTTGAGCCATTAAGAGAACAGTGGTGGTGGTATTTCATGCATATGCTCAACTTCCTTGGCCTTTGGGTATTTAGAGTTTCTTGAATTCTTAGCATCCTTAACCACAACCTGCTTCTCCTCAACTTGATGTGGGACCAACTCTGCTTGTACTTCTAATTATTTCTTTGGAGGCTTGTCAATAAGATCTTTACCACTCTTTAAGGTGATTGCCATAACCTGCTTTGGATTTTTTGTGTCACTTGGCAATCTAACTTGGGGCCTGGTATTATGTGCCTGAGCTAGCTTCCCCAACAGTATGTCTAACTTCTTCTGGGTGAGTTGTTGATTTCTTTTATCTCAGCAACCATTTCTTCTTGATTGGCTAGGATTCATTTCAATGCCTCTTCTATATTACTGGCTTGTGTATTGTGCTACTGCTGAAACTGTTGAGCCTGAGTATTACCCCATGAATAGTTGGGCTTACTTCCACTTGTAGTTGTAGGCATTACCATAAGTACCATTTTGTGCATTACCCACAAAATTTATCGATTTTGGATTTTATCTACACAAGTCTATAGAGTGACCACTGCTGCCACAATTCTCACACCAAGATGGGGTCTGCTAAACCAAATTCACCTAAGTGTGAGAGTGATTCACACCTAATTTGCTAAACTATGTTATCATCTGATTCTGAAGGGCTAATAATTGGGTGGCTAAGGTTGTGACACTATCAATTTCAATCACACCTACAGGATTTTTCACTATACTTAAAGAGATATCACCATGCCAGTCGGGATTACCTTGTCCAATTCGATTCAAAAAGGTATAAAGCTCATCATATGTTTTCTTTAATACTTCACCACATGTAACTGAATCTAACAAAATCTTTGTATTATGGTTAAGAGCTTCAACAAATAAGACAATACCTCGTTGGACTGTTGGTGATGTGGGTAGTCCCAAAGAAGAGATTTGAACCTCTCCCAAGCATGATATAAATTCTCATTCGGCTTTTGCTTAAAACTCAAGATTTCACTACATAGCCTTCCAGTCTTTTCGAAAGGGAAGAAATAGATAAGGAACTTCCTTGCCAAATTATCCTATGTAATGATGGAATATGTTGGCTCTGCTTCCAACCACTTATTTGCTTCCACCAAAAGTGAGAAGGGAAAGAGTGTGTGCCTCACATAATCTTTGAAAACTCCAGTAGGGATGAAGGTGTCATTGATCTCCAAGAAATTTTGCAAATGGACCTGTGAGTCCACATGCGACAACAATGTGAGCTGTCCATTATTGTGCAAAAGTTGCACCATGTTATGTTTTAGCTCAGATTACCTCCAGGTACCGGTCTGCTGATTGTGGAGGTAACATTAGTTGCGAGTGGGGTTGCCACTTCACATACTGTCCTGCAGTCTGGTGGATCTTCAGCTATCGGTGCAAGAATATCTTCCTATTGCTAAATTTGAGGTATCCAGTAAAGAAGTATTGCCTCTCTCCCCAACTAGTGTAAGTGTCACTTAGGTTCGGGATATTGATCAACCAAATCCCTTTCCCTTGCTAGCCTACTTACTTTTAAGACCTGAACCTATAAATTCAGAAGCTATGATCAAGTTATTAACACCTGTAAAATGAAATGACAAAAGTAAAAGTAAGACCGTTGCCAATTTACAAATCCCCGACAACAATGCAAAAAACTTATTGCGTACATGCTAGTGTACGTGGTCACCCAAGTAGCAAAGTGGCCTTTTAAAGCCAAGTATCAATCGAACAAGGACTTGTGATCAACAATTATCCAGTTCTAGTTTAGTATGAAGATTAAACAACTACTAAAGTAACGCAAAACGTTTGAGAATTGAAAACTAAGATTAAAAGTAAATAATGCGGTAATAAAAAGTACTTGAACAATAATAGGGATAAACCCAGGGTTGAGGCAATACAAACAATCCTACTTAGCTATGAAATCTCATTGGTTTTGTTAATTATCTTGGTTATTGATTCATGGGGTTGATAACATGATTGCGTTATTTCGAGCATCTAATCAACTATCTAACTTAGCCTCACAACTACATCATTGAGCGGGGATGCAAGAACTAAGTTAAATGCATTTGTATTTCTTCCCAAACATGAACCAAATAAGGTAAATTAGGTATATTCCTGTCCTAAATGCAAATCCTAACTTCAATTCCTTGAATGATTAAAATCCCATTTCATACATCCCACGTTCTAATCTATCGTTCCTCCTCCCGGGTTCACGATAGAATTATGAGTTTTTTCTATGGGTCGCGAATACATAGAATAGTAAATAGAAGGATATATGAACAATCAATAATGATAAATAACATAAACCAACTTAATTACATGCTTAAGTACTAATGTTCTTGGCCTCAACCCCGGATGAGGGTGTTTAGCCACTCATGGAATTACAAAGAATCACAATTACGGAAGTCATGTTCATAATTCAAAAGTAAACTAAAGAAAGGATAAAACCCCTAAGAAATGCCTCATCAAGTATAGCCGATTTTGACACACCAACATGCCACACCCTTATTGCAAAGAAACGGGAGCGTTACACACCCTATAGCAGAGGTTCACTGGAAATTGCATTCTGGTTTGTGACTAAGGGCATGACACACCCTTATATCGGAGGCTAGAGGAAGTGGCACGCCCCCAAGCTCAAAAAATCCAGCTTTGGTCATTGTTTGCTCCATGCATTTAGCTTTGAGTTCATCACATCGTGGTTGTTTATCCTCTTCAAATTCAGCTTGTATGTCATCCCATCATTGAGTTTAAAATCTCACCAAGCTTCCTATATCATTAAACACCATAAATTAGACCTTAAATAGACCGTAAAATTCAACAAGATCACCTAGAACACACATAGCTCAAGCTAAGAATACTAGTTTTCCCCTTAAGACTCTAAGTGAACATTTTAGTTTCGAACCAGTTTTGAACACACCTTAAATATCATAAACATGTACTTTAACACTTAGATGCTCAATTTTATGAATAAGATGCTCAATTTTATGAATATTAACTGATATACATGAGAAGTCCTCAAACTAGGCTAATTAAAGCTAGATAACAACACTTAGGTGTATAAATTCAGCTAAGATCAATAAGCCCCCACAAGGACAAACAAGAATAATAATATTATTGAAATGTACATCCCATTATTATTTTTCCCAACCCATAGAATACTTTACTTATATATAAACTGTCCATCTCAATTTGATAGAAGTTAAGTCATAACCTATCTTAAAACAATGAAATTCCATCATAAAATATTTCAACACCGAGCCTTTACCTTATGAACAACCTCAGAATCAACTAAAATATTCAATATTGCATCTACATGTTTTAAAGAAAGCTAATGAGATCTATATTGCCCATATTCGAGTCGGGATAAAAACAAATTATAAAAACGAGTTCGAAAATAAAAGAGGTAAAATTAAAAAATTTTAATAGCACATTTCCCAAATTTATAGAAGTCTACTTGAGAAAACCCACACGAAAATAGATAAAAAAAAACAAGGTCCAAATCAGAAAAAATCCTTTTTAAGCTTTTTCGATAAAAACCTCTGAATCTTTATTTTGAAATCATATTTAGAAGGTGTTTTTAATAATATAATCAACAAAAAATAATAGAAATAAGATTTTGGAGTTTATCCAAGCTCAAATACTAAAGAATCACCCAAACTCAAAGCTCAATGTTCTAAAAATTGGAGAAAACAGGTGAAAATGAACTATATATAGCCCAACACTGGCGCTTAAGTGGTAGAATGACCTCTTAAGCAGTCATTACTTAAGAGATGAGTAACCGCTAAAGTGATCTGGCCTACATGGCTATGCCCGCCAAAGCGGCCTCCTATCAGTAAAGTGGAACCCAATAAACTGGTCAAGTGCTCGTTTTAGCAGTAGGCGATTGGTCAAGCTTTCTATAAAACTGTGCTTTGGCCCTAAAGAGGCCACTGCTTAAGCGGTACTTTGGCCATTAAAACAGTTACACTTGCTTGCAGTTGCACCAACAACTTTGCTAAGTTGCAATGTTGTCGATTGTTCCCTCGAGATTTGTTTAGAATCCCATGAACGCAAATAAACTATGCTACTAGGCTAATTTCAATGTTTAATAATCAATGGTGGTACCAGATTTTTGACAAAAAAATTAGTTTCACTAAATTGACCCTCGGGATCTCTTTTCACTATTTTTCAAATGAAGAGTCGAAATGAGACATAAAGGTTCTGAAATCGAACCAATCTGCTGGTGCACTCAAAATTGCCATCCAACACTCAGAACAACAAATGTTGACCGAAGTCAACTATATGATTTTCTCAAGCCTCTAAAAACCATAAACTTGCACAAATCATTTCCGATTGTATCGGGAACCATGTCAACCATCCTCAAACCCAAAATCAACATGTAGCAACTACGAGGAAGGACGAAATAATCAAACACTAGGAAAAAAATGAAAATTCACAAATTGAGATCATTACATAGTGTTAACTAATTACGCTTTGAAGTCTTGTACTTTAAATATTAACATGATCCATGTGCAAGGATAACACACAAATCAAGAAATGGTGCCCTTTTCTACATTCCTTTAGGTCATTAATTTCCCAAATAAATTTTCATTAGAAAATAATAATGGAAAAGAGAATGCAAAACCAAGAAACAAATTATGATAAGAAATAGTAATTTGGTGATGGATTTACAAAGTTTTGAATAAGGTTCTAACTTGACGGATTTCATTTGAATAAATACAATTGTTTTTGAATGGTGTTATATGGGGAGAATTGATCAGAGCTTGGAGGTGGACTTTTCTCCCACAAGGGTGAATTTTCTTTTAGAAGCTTCTTTGTTGGGTAGGAATTAACAAAAAGTTTAACTGCCATGTGTTTGGTCATCACGTAATACAAGTCTTGGGCTCTTCTTTATAACTTCTTATCTATAGCTCTCTAAACTTATCGGCAATATTTTTCATTTGGATATTCAAGTTATGACTTGTTTTGATTGAGCCCTTGAATACATCATAAAATATTTGTATTGGACATTGCTGACTAAATTTTGAAAAAACAAAAAGAAAGAGCTGACCTGCATGTTTTATATAGTGAACTTTCTACGTAATAAGCGCTTGAGAATGCATGCATCAGTTTTTTCAAAATTTGAGTTGAAAATATCTAATAGAAACACTTCATAATATGTTTAGATGTTGTTAGTTGGAACATGCCGTGATTTGAATGCATAAATAAAATTTACTCATAAGTTTAAAAGGTTATCATGTATTTTACCTAACTTTATATAAGCATCCAGTGTTGTGAGTGATAAAAATTCGTGTCATGCAGAGCTTACTAAATGGTATCACACTTTTTACTAGGAGTCTTTTTTCATTTCGAAAATTTGAATCTTTGAGAAATTCTAATTCTTCTCGAAGCTGTATCTTCAATTGTCTTGACACAATTTCATCGATATTAGATTATTGACTTAATCTCTGCTCATAAAGCAAATACAAATATTTCCAATTATTTGATTTTATCCTAACAAAATAACATTCCAACATCTTCAATTTGAGAGGCTCCTTGGCCGTTCCTTTTTTTAATTAGTATATACTACAGGTCTTTAGACCAATTCCTCATTAAAAATATCAATCCTCCACGTCAGAACAGGTGTAAAGATAACAATTATTATTCGGCCTCAATTTCAAATAAGTTAGTATCAATTATATTAATTCTCACGTATCGTGTTACTTGATTTCAATTCATCGTAGGCTAATATTCTGTAAATATAATTAAAAATATTAGAAGTTCTCTATATTCTCCCAATGTATAAATCTCTGAAGGCTAAACTACTATAGTGAGAATGTTTATGTGTTTAAAAAGTATATTCTCTAATATGCATTGTCTATATAAATCTTTTTCTTTCATTGACGTACTTTTCTGTTAAATCTGCATAGATTTCCAGACTTATTGTCCTTGACCCTGAGTAGCAAGAGGGGGTTGAATTGCTCTTTTTCTATTTCTCAGTCAACTTGAGCAAACAGTCGTCTAGCAAAATTGTGCTAAGAAGGTAAGCACAGGCACTGTAATGAAAATGCTGAATAGTAAACTTGACATCAAATATTTTATATTGATTGACACTTAGAATAAGTCTTACTCCAATTTCTTGGATTGTAGGGGTTCTACTAGCTCTCTTTTTGGTGAATAAAAATAATACAAGATTGTGTATAGTTTTTTAGCTTATACTCTCACACTTCTTTTTTTCACTTGTGATACAATTCTTCACCAACAATATTTTTCTTTCATTTATTTTTGAATACAAAGTAAACTTTTGGAGAATACAATAATTAATGAAAGTTAAGCAAAGAACTAGAGATCAAAGGTTGAGACGAGTTGTACGTCTATTCCTTGAATTTCCAAGCCTTCAAGTAGGCGGGCTTTTAGACAAGCCAATGGAAAATTAAATAAAACGACCTAAGAGATTTGATATGTAAAATATTCATTTCCAAAAAAGGCTGGATCATTAATTATGGTCCCGTAATTATCCTAAACCCGTAATCTTCCTTCCTTAGAGACTAGATCTGGAGATATGCAAATCTATCATTAATTTCTTGGAACAAAATTTGATTCCTCTTTTCTTTGATGCATAATACTGTAATTCACTCTTGACGGAGATATTCATCTTTTGCTTTGGGCAGCTGTTTGATTGATACTCCTTCCTTTCAAGTCTTTTGCTAAGTATCTTTGATTATTTTCTTTTACCCTAAACCTGCAAAATTGTCATTCATTGAAATTAGACATTACCAATCTCCCCATTTTTGATGGATGACGACTTAAAAAAATAATGTGTCCGGTTTACCTGTTAGGCTCCCCCGGATGATTGAATGAATGAGCATCAGCTCCCTGTGAATTGACATATCATCATCCTGTAGATAGTGAATTTTCTCCCCTGTAACACCCCAAATTTCTAAGTCAAGAATCAACTCGTTCATCAAATGTGTATAGACCCGAATCTAATATTTTCGAATTATACATAGGTATTAAGATAAATTCCTTAGGGGCCGTTTGGTAGAGTGTATAAGAATAATGTAAAATATGATGTAATAGTAATGCTTGTGTTAGATATGCTTGTATTTTTCTTATGTAATGTTTGGTTTGATGTATTGCAAAACATGAATTACATAATTTCTAAAGAAACTTTTTTAAAAACAAAAGTACCCTCCATATGATGCGTAAACTTTTTCAGGATGCGGAAACTTTTTTGAGGGATAATTTTATCTTTAATCCTGTTAATACATGCATTAGATTCATTGCATACTAATGACATGAATTTTGAGGTATTAGTAATACACACCTCAATACACAATAAAAAAAAATGTACCAAACAAGGTACTAGTAATGTACAAAACTAATACATGCATTACTTGTTTTAATACACTCTACCAAATGACCCCTGAGTGTGTGAAGATCTTTAAATATGAATTGAGTACACGAGAAACTCCTAGCTCCTAGCCAAGTTGAAAGCCCTTTTACCAATTGAATTCTTGAATAGAATCTGCCAATAGTTAACTTCAAATTAGTATTACTCCTGAATTCTAAAAAGTTTTGGAGCTCAAGACACATCAAATAAAAGGTTTTTGAGTCTTCTTTCCATGCATCTAATTTTGACTTAATCCGATATCAGAGTAAAAAGTTATGTGTCTTTTTGTGAGTAAACCAATAGAGGTCTGCATTTTGAACGTGTCATGGAGGCAACACAGAAGAAAATTGAATTTTGGGCTAAAATAGTAGGGATCCGTGATTTTGGAATGACACGTAGGTTATGATCCATTTAAAAGTCATGAAACATCAGTTGTGCACCGTTTTAAGGTCACGCTACGCTAGTGGTCTTGACGATGTGAAATTTCCTTTTCCTTTTATTCTTTTGAGGGTCAATTGGTCCTTTTGGTCCTTGATGATCTTATAACTTATAGAGATACATTTTTCCTCACTCCTTAAGAGAATTCATCGATCATTCCTTTCTCAAACTCTCAAGAACACAAAACAAGGGTCTCTCGAAAAAATTCAACCTCAAGGACTCCCAACTCAAACGTTCCTTCAAGAATGCGATATGTTCAGGTATGTGGGATTTGAACAAGGGTTTTCTTTCTTTCTTGTGCCCATGAAATTCATATTTTTATAAATGATTTTATGAATTCGCTAAATAGGGTTCATACTCACTTTACATGATTTTAAAACTATAATTTTCCCTTATGAATTAAATTACATTTATTACAAGAATTCATGGTTTACTCATGTTTGTACTTGTATGGTTGATCATATGAATTAAATTTTAGCGTTCTTGACATGAAATACCATAAGTTGGTAAATGTATATGATTTTAGCATGATCCACTCAGTTTACAAGAAATATAGACTTATGATATCAGATTCAATATGAAATTCACATATGCACGTACCGATATGAAATAAAAAATAGAAGCATATTGTGGTTTTTAAACTTATCAGCTCATATGCTTATTTTATGGAGAATTTCATATATGTTATGAGACAAAATATATTTTTGAGAGTAGTATCTAGCATCAAGGGGTGAGGGTTTTAGAATATCCTATCCCCACAAAGTACGTGCTAACACAGGTATTCAGTTTGCCCAAATGGGCTTAGACGGGTAATCACATAGATACGCCATTATACCTGGCAAGGTATATTGGGTCCTTTCGATGGGGCGTTTACATTGAACTTCATATTGCTCGCATGGTTTGTGTTGGTTAAGAGAATCTTTCACAGAAATAATGATTTTTGAAACTAAGTGTAACGACTCATTGATTTTAATATATTATACTATACTACATTATGTTTGCAGATGCATCTACTTTCAATTTCGTTCATATACTATGGTGAGTATGTATACACTAAGCATGCATGTTTTCATCTTATAATGCCTATCAGTTTTACTAATTCCATGCACCCCTATATACTTGGTATGTTTCAAAAGTACTGAACACATACTCTTTATGCTCTGCATCCTATTATGATGTAGGTTCTGATGTTCATCGTTAACATCATTATAAGCCACAATCACCACTTTCTACCTCTCTGTCAGTTGGTGAATCCTTATATTTTGAGGAACTGAATTTATGGTTTGCTTTTCAATAGTTTAATCTAAGTTTATTTCAGACATTTGGGGTCAGTTGGGGCCTGTCCCAGTGACTTATCAATATGTTAGATGTTTATTTAGACTTGGTAGCTGTTTTCAGATATTCGCATGTTATATATGATGTTTAGTTATTGTTGACATATTTGGGTTGTGTTTATCAAACTAAGTTTACTGCTTCCACTTATGTTTGTAAGCAAGTCTGCCATGACTAAATGTTAAGTAAATACCATGAGTTAGCTTCAGAACTATATGTAGTCTTAAGCACCATGTGATGTCCAGGGGATAATCTCGAGTGGTACACCCCTTTTGATTTCAATCAAAAAATAAGAGTAGTCAAAAAAACAAAAATACCAAAAATAGATAATAAACAGTAGCATAACACAGTCAAGGGGAAATAACAGAAGGAGGAAGAGGATGTTCATAACGATGGACGAAGTATGCTAGTGTGTTAGCAGTGACATCTTTCAAATTAGTGAATTGATTGACAATAGTAGTGGATAGAGCATACGTTGTAGCCTTAATTTTGGCAATAATCTTCATAGCTTTCTTAATTACTTGATTCAATTTTACTCCGAGTGAAACAACATCAACACTAGTTTCCTTAGTAGCATCATTGATTTTGTCAAGCTGGAAGTGCGTAGCCAGGAGAAAGTCTTTGATAGTATCCAGTTTTGAATCTATCTTTACAATTTGAAGGGTGACATCAAAAGAGGAAGAACTCAGAGCAAGAGAAGGAGAGGACCTTGACTTAGGACAAGAGGGAGTGCCAACACAGCAACCTTCACACTTTGGAACGTAAACATCATTAGTCAAAACATAGACCATACTACTAAAAGCCTAAGAATTATAGCATTATTTCACGAAAACAGAAGGAATATCATCAAGAGAAATATTACATTCTTTTAAATTATAGGTTGTGAGTAACCCATGGGGAAGACTGGAGAGATCAAGGAAGGCTTTAATCATGTAGCTAATAATGAAAGAGGAGAGTTTGACCATATTCTGAGACACAATATAATAAGTGAGTTTGGTGTCACGCTGAGATAAGGTAGAAAGTGGATTAACACAAAGAAGTAGAGTGGTATCTAATATGTGAGCAATGACACAATTTTAAAAATATATGTTCTTAGGACCAAGAGCAGAGGAGAGAAAATCAGAGTTCTACAGAGAAAATTTAGCTTATTCAAAAAGAACATCAAAATTAGAGGGTCGAGAATTCTTTGAGGAAATAGAAAAATCAGAGAAGTTTATATTAAATATAACATCAAACCTAACACAATCAAGAAAAATTCTCTTACCATCCAAAGGGTTTCTAGTTCATCAGATAGAATAGAACAAAGATTTGCATAAAAAAGTCAAATAAGAGGTTTATAAGCTTGCTTTAGAGTGGAGTAGAATATATTATCCCATCCTTTAAATTTCAAAAAGAGGTTTAACTTGAAAATGAAAATATTCCAACAGATTCAAATCCACGATTCTACCATGAACAAGAGATAATTTCTTCATTGAGTGAAATAAAGATTCATTTGACGGTTTCCAAAAATCAATTTTGATTTTCAGAGAACTGTCACCATCAAACTTCACTTTCTCTTTAGAGCACTCAAAGTTATCCAGAAAAGAGGAACATTTACCTATTAAAATAACGAGAGGAATTGGAGGATGCCTGAGGTAGATTTTGATTGGAGATGTTAGAGTCAGGAGGGACAAGAGAGAATCCTTTTCTCTTTCCCTTGAAGTGGGAACTCGTTTTGTTTCCTATAGAGGAGTTTTTAGGATTTTTAACCATTGGAATAAGGTGAAGTAGAGAGAATGAGATTTATAGGAGGACTAAGGAATATGATATAAAGATAGAGAAGTTGAAAATACGAAAAGAAAATCACCTAGAGAATCGAAAGAGTTGTCATAGTTAATTCTTGTGTCAGGCGACAAAAAGGGGAGACGAATTAATCAAGCCAAGTACATCAATTAAATTCAAGAATTTATTAGTCACTTTTACCCATAATTACACTCACACAATATGAAATAAAATAATTTTTTAAAAGTTTTGTATTAATACCAAGAGATTTTTGAGAAAATAAAATCTTTATTCCAATAAAGATTTTGTAAAAATATGTGTTAATTGAAAATTAGTGCTAACAAATTATAGTTTAGTAACACTTTTTAAAACATGATCTCTAATAAAATGATTAGATTTAGCATCATAATCCATAGAATACAGTCCCAAAAAGATATTGAATGATGTGTTTGACTACAGTCAGATGAGACTCTTTGGAAGTCGACTAAAATCTATTACATTTGCTGACACTAAATAAAATATCAGGTTGACTGGCAGTGAAATATAGAATAGAGCTACTCAAACCTCAATATTTAGTTTCGTGAATAGGCTTACCTTCATCATTAGTACATAGAACATATGTAGAATTCATTGGTGTACTGGTAGTTTTAGCATCATTTATGCCAAGCTTTTGAATAAGTTCTTTGGTATACCTATTTTGACACCTGAAATTTCATTCAGTTGACTTATGGCAAAGAAGAATGTTAACTCACCCGTCATACTCATTTCAAATTCATATTGCATTAGCTCAAATAATTCCTTGCATAAAACAACATTAGTACTTTAAAAAATAATATAATCAACATATATTTGAATAATAAGGTTTTCAAGAGAGGTCCTTTTAATAAACAAAGTACTATCAATTTTTCCATGAGTGAAATCACAATCAGTCAAAAAATTACTCAACCCATCATACCATGCATGAGGTGCGTGTTTTACATCATAGAGATTTTAAAATTTTGAACACATGATAGGAAAATTTAGAATTTTCAAAACTAGGAGGTCGTTTTACAAAAAACTTGCTTCTTAATAAAACCATTTAAAAAGGCACTTTTGATATCCATTTGAAATAATTAAAAACCTTTATGAGATGCATATACAAGTAAAATTTAAATGAGCTCTAACCTTGTCATATGTGCAAAGGTCTCATCATCATCAGATCTTTTGTGTTGTAAGTAGCCTTGAGCGATTAAAAGAGATTTATTTCTGACCACCTCTCCTGATTCATTTATCTTATTCCTGAAAATCCATTTGGTTCCAATGATAGATGTGTTTTCAGGATTTGGAACTAGGATCCACATATTTTTTTGTTAAATTGTTTGAGTTCTTCTTTAATAATTGTGACCCAGATTTCGTCATCTAAGGCCTCATTTACCTTTTTCGATTCTAGTTGAGATATAAGTGCAACATTTGCACTTTTCTTGCTGGAGGCTCTTATCTTCATACCATCCTTTGAATCTTTAATGATGAACTTCTTTGGATATTTAGGCTCGCTTCTCCATTCACTAGGATAGTGTCTATTGCAAACTGATTTTCAATCGAATCAGTTGACTTTGTCCCAGAGTAGACTTAAATAGGATTGATTTTTTTCACTTCTACCTATTCACCCTCATCATTTGATTTAACATGATTCTCAATAATACTATTAGAGTCATTAAAAATATCATGAATAGATTCTTCAATATAAAGATTAATCTTATTAAAAAAACTATATCATCCTTATCATTATTATGGACAAAGAATTTACACCCAAAGAGGTGAAAGAATACAATATTGAGTTTCTTGTTGTTCCACAATTTATAAGGAATTTTCTGTAGTATTGATCTGATAAGGCACTTGTAAGAATATGATAAGCACTACTTACAACTTCTAACTAAAATTTGTTAGGCAGAGAGTGTTCATGTATTATTGTTCTCATCATGTATTAGAGGGTCCTATTTTTATGTTCCGCAACTCTATTTTGCCCTTAGCAGATCTTAGAGTAGAGAAATTTTGGGTGGCCTTGATTGTTGCAGAAGGATTCAAAGACCTTATTTTCAAATTCTCCCCTGTGATCACTTCTTATAACAGTAATATAGTACCCTTTTTCATGTTCAATCTTTTCATAGAAAACTTCAAAACACTTTAAGGTATCATCTTTTTTAGACAAAAACATAACCCAAGTAAAATGAGATTCGTCAATTATAACAAAGGCATATCTTTTACCTACAATGCTAATAGTTCTAATTGGACCAAAAAGGTTCATGTCACTACAAGAAAAGTGTTAATTACCTGAGAATTTTCAAAGGGATAATACGATAAAATCCCCAAGTAATTTGATTACTTGCGGATTTTCTTGCCAATTAAAATCCAAAGGAAAAACCTTCGTAGGTAATTATTACTTGCGGATTTAGAAAATTTCTAGGTAATTTAGTTGCGGAAATAAATTCGCAAGTAAGCTATTTAGGAATTTATTTGCAACTAACTATCAAAATTTTACATGAATTATTTGGTAAAATTTCATACGAAAAGGAATTTACCTGCGGATTTCCATGAAAAAAATTCACAAGTTATTCCCTATGAAGATCCCTGAGTAAATCCTTAAGAAGTTTAGAGGTGAAAATTTCTAATTAACCAAAAAAATTTCTTGCAGATATTTATGAAACTATTTCGTAAGAAAAATCCTATGAAACATCCCAAGTAAATCCACAAAACTAAATTATGGCAAAAAAATTTCATGAATATTTAGCATGTACATCCCATGAAAATCCCCAATTAATAATTCACATGTAAATCACTAAAAAAATTTTACAATTAGTCATAAATCTATTAAAAAATCTCCAATAATTCTCAAAAACATCATTCAAGAGAAGTCTAATGTAAACTACTACAACTAACAAAAAACATAATTCATAACATCCACCAATAATCTATGATTCTTAAATGATCCAAAATAAAATATTTCAAACTTGAATCCTCAATGAAACTACCAACCATCAGGGTCAAAATCACTTTCATTCACGTTATCAGGGTCAAAATCACATTCATTCACGTCGTCAGAGTCATTATCACTTTCATTCTCAAAAGCTTGGTTGTCTTCTTGGGATGGGTGTTCATCATTTGAAGATGATTTCTTGTATATATGCTTCTTCAGTAAGTCTAATTCCTTTCTCATCCTTTTATTTTTGTGTCGCTCATTCTGCAACTGAGCATACAAATCAATATTTGAAGCATTAACTTGAGACTTAATCATCTTATCAATTTCATTCGACAGAGTTGATGTTGATTTCATATATGTCTTTACACTTCAACCGGGGATTCAATACCTTTGACTATTCCTTTTTTCTTTCCACCAACAGATTGCACCCAGATATCTATCAATTGTGGAAAGAGAAACTAATTCAGTTAGTCAGACTACTCAGTTGAGGAAAAAGGATAACTGGGCGTAATCTGTTGGTGGAAAGAAAAAAGGAATAGTCAAAGGTATTGACTCCCTGGGTTGAAGTGTAAAGACATCTATGAAATCAACATCAACTCTGCCGAATGAAATTGATGAGATTGATGAACTTTGAGCAACTAATATTTCTTGTTTCTTTCTTTCAAACTCATTCTACATAAGAATAAGTTAATTTAGTCCATATAAAGTTCTAAAAATATATTATTAGCATAAGTTATATTAGATTATTGTATCAAATAAAAGCATAACAATTAGCAAATACAAACATGTATTAGCATATAAAGCATCATAAATTCAAAATTGATTTTCCAGATTATTGTGACTATTTTATGACTTGCTCTATTAAGATAACATATGATGAAATTAGAAGAATAAGAAAATAAGATAGTCTAATATGAATTCAAAAGAAGCTCCAATAGAGCACGTGTACAGAGATGTGACCTACTGGAACAATGCCGCGGACTGGGAAATGGGAGAAAAATAGCCTATCACAAAAGCTATTAGTATCTACAGATATGTAATATTGTTGTCCATTTGTTGATGCCATTGAATTATGGTATGTCCATGATATTATGTTGCTATAAACACATCAAGTTAAAGTCTAACAATTAGAAGGATAAATGAAGCATTCATTTACCATATTTTTAAAGTTCCAAAGCTGGCAGCAATGAATTTATCCATCAACTATAACACCTCATCTGAACAAGTATATTTGGCTATACAAAACCTTATTATTATCATGTAAATCAGTAAATTTATCCATCCTTAAAAAATAAAGTTTTATATTTGCTAATAAATATATAAACCGTGGTATATACAAAATTTTAATTCTATAGGTCATGAATGCAGAGACATTTGAGGACTCATCACAGCCTAACAAGCAACTTTATCCACAATCTTGTCCAAATGATATGAGCAAATAAGATAAAAATTCTTATTTCAGCATTAAAGTTGAACATAACATGAACATAGGATTTGATGAAGCAGAGCTAAAACCAATGCTTATGGAGAATACCTAAATATAGCAAGTAGTGGACACAGAGATAAATAGGTCACACATAATTCAAGTCAATACGCTTGAACATTGTCAAGTCACTAATTCACTTCTCAAGTGACTACACTTAACTAAATTCAAAACACAAGTTCACCTTTCAAGTAACTAAATTCAAAACTAAGTAACTAATTCATAATTTAAGTCAATAAAATTCACTTCTCAAGTCACTACACTTAACCAAATTCAAAACACAAGTTAACCAAATTCAAAACACAAGTTCACCTTTCAAGTAACTAAATTCAAAATTAAGTAACTAATTTATAATTCAAGTCAATATACTTAAACATTTTCAAGGCACTAATTCACTTCTGAAGTGATTACACTTAACTAATTTTCAAGTGACTACACTTAAACATTTTCAACTCTCTAATTCACATTTCAAGTGATTACACTTAACCATTTTTAAGTCATGAATTCACATTTCAAGTAACAACACTAAATCAATTTCAAGACATGAATTCACATTTTCAAGTGATAACATTAAACTAATTCCAAACCATAAGTTCACCTTTCAAGTTACTACACTAAACCATTTTCAAGTCACTTAATTCACTTCTCAAGTGACTACACTTTATCATTTTGAAGTAACTAATTAACATTTCATAATACTACACTTAAACATTTTGAAGTAACTAATTCACATTTCAAAATACTATTAATCATTTTCAGGTAGCTAGTTTACATTTAAGATTTCAAAACACTACACTTGATCATTTTCATGTCACTAATTAACATTTCAAGTGTCTACACTTAACCATTTTCAACTCTCTAATTCACATTTCAAGTGACTACACTTAACCATTTTTAAGTCACGAATTCACATTTCAAGTTACAACACTAAACCAATTTCAAAACATGACTTCACATTTTCAAGTGACAACACTTAACTAATTTCTACACACAAGTACACCTTTCAGGTAACTGCACTAAACCATTTTCAAGTCACTTAATTCACTTCTCAAGTGACTACACTTGATCATTTTGAAGTAACTAATTAACATTTCAAAACACTATACTTAACCATTTTGAAGTACTAATTCACATTTCAAAACATTATTCTTAATCATTTTCAAGTAACTAGTTTACATTTAAAGTGCCTAGACTTAAGTAAATTCAAAAGGCAAGTTCACATTCTCAAATAACTGCACATAATCATTTTCAAAACACATGTTCACATTTTAAAGTCACTACATTTAACCATTTTCAAGTCACAAGTTCACAATCTCAAGTAACTACACATAACCATTTTCAAGTCACAAGTTTGCAATTTCAAGTAACTACACTTAACCATTTTCATGTCACTAAACTCAACCATTTTAAAGTCACTAGGATATATTTCAAGTCAGACCATTTTAAAGTCACTAGTATACATTTTAATTAACTAGCTTAAATCACAGAGAAAAACTAAGGAAAAAAAGTAAAAGGATAATGAAGATTGATTATTGAATTTCCCACTTCCACGTAAAATTGGCAAACTATTGAAACTAACCAAAATACTAAAATCTTTAATTTTTGCTCTTATGGAGAAAGTAACGATTACCCACAATAATTTATACCATAGTATTCTTGAAACTAACAGAAACACTCAAATTGCAATACCCTTTTCCACATCTCACACAAATTAATAAATAAAAGAACATACCTTAGTGAAGGAAGAGGAAAGGGTAGCTACCTTATAGAAATCTTCCATTATCTTTGGATAATTACATTCTGTTCCAAAACAAGAAAGAAAAAAAAGGATTAGAGAAAAGCCACAAAACTAGAAAGGAAAAAAAGAAGAAGGAAATTGAAGTCATTTGTAATTGATATACCAGGTCTATAGAACCAAGCATCATCATCAACATGAGCATCAGGGGCAAAGAAATCAATCCACTGAGGAGCTAAGCTGCTATTTGTAAGCGAGATTTATCATTGTCTCTTCTTT
Organism: Capsicum annuum; assembly: GCF_002878395.1. Lineage (NCBI taxonomy): Eukaryota > Viridiplantae > Streptophyta > Magnoliopsida > Solanales > Solanaceae > Capsicum > Capsicum annuum. Next base: position 921,382 of record NW_025855126.1, read on the forward strand.
AAAACAGTGATATCATCGGCGGCATAATGTTGTTGGTGGTTGATTGATGGCCCATCGAACAGAAAATGGTGGAACAACGGCGATTTAGGGTGAAGAGAGAGGAGTAAAGAGAGAGGGTGAGGTGAAGTTCCCTGGTCCACTGGTGGCGAAACGACGATTGTGAAGAAGAGGGAAGGGGAAGGGTGGAAGGGCACAGTGGTCCACCGACCATAGGCAGATAGTAGTGGTGATGTCGTTTACCGCCTGTTTGGACGGTGGTTTGCCATGTTATGATATGGTATGGTTACCATGGGAACCATGTTTGTTTTCATGGTTTTCTAAAAATGATGGTATGAAATGTTACTATTCCATGGTTTGATAATCATGGAATGAGGCAATTTCTTGAACCATCAATTTGGTGGTGTGGCATGGTTCTTCCTTTTTTTTTCAACTTTGCCCTTATATAATTTTATTAAAACCCATTATACCCTTTTACTCTTCTTAACCTTATATATTCTCTTCTTCAACTTAACTCTCTTCTTCACTATAACATCCAACTCCGGCACCACCCTAGAATTTAACATAGTAGTATCCTCAGAAGAAATAAAAGATATTGCTACCCCATTGACGCCTTTTAGGGTTTTTCGATTTTCGGGGTTTGAATGTTCGGGTAGAATAAATATAGGTATAAGTATTTTGCGAGGCCAATCATGACGGGGATGGTGGGAAGTGGAAGAAGGAGGTGGGTCGATGAGCTCAACGTAACTGATAGAGAAAACGACGTCATCAATACCCTCATTGAAAATTTATAACAAGTAGGGGTATTTTAGTAAAATTACCCGTTATCATATAATACCATACCATTAATCCAAACAAAAAAATTATTATTAAACCACAGTGAACGATACAGTCCATCCAAACATAGTACAAACCATACTGTACCATACCATACCATACCATACTGTACCATACATTATGAAACCATGGCAAACCACCATCCAAACAGGCTGTTAAAGAGAGAGAGAGTAAGGAGGCTGATATTATTGGGAATGATACATTAGAGTTTTGATTTTGTATATAATTAAAAAAGAAGTAAAAATTGATCTAATATTGACCATTGATCAAATATGATGAACAGTTGAGATTAAAATTGAGAAGATGGGTCAAATTGGAATCATAAATTGGGTTAAAAAGGATTGAATTTGGCATTTAATTGAGTCAAATTAAACTCAATTGACACAAATTAAGTATAAAATGGCTAGAAATTAAATAAATTAGGAAAATTGAATTGAATTAGGTTGATATTTAATAAATATAGTAACTATATAGAATTAATATTAAAAAATAAATAAAATTATTATTCTCAAATTAATTGTAAATAAATTATGTTAATAAAATTAATGATGTCAATGCATTTCGTATACAACAAATAATTTTTGGTTAATTAATTTTTGAATACGATATTTTATATATATATATATATATATATATATATATATATATATATATAGTAATACAACGTATTAATTTGATGAATTATCAGTTAATTAGCTTAATTATTGTAACTTCAACTGTGTATTATTACCTTGATCGTATGGTGTTAACGTATTATTCAAAATACTTAGATATATAGATTCGGTTAGCTAGCTTTTGACTGTTATGTACATCACTACACGAGAGATACGTATATATACATACACACACACACATATATATATATTTGATTGACTATCAACTTCTAAATATGTACTATATGTATAACATACACGAGTATATTACCTTGTAATAAAACGTATTTCATATATACTCTGATGAAGTATCGTTTAATTTAGTTTACATTATTATATTATAACTTCAACATCAAATTATTACCTTGATCAATCAATAGTATGATATCAATGTATTCAATATATAATTGAATACATTTAGTTAACTTTTGACTGCGCACATAACTATATGAGATATACATACACACACATGTATATACTAGTTTAGTGTATGTGCTTTTCTCGTGTATATCACGTTTAACAATATATATATATATATAATAAATTATTATGTGTACGCTACATTATTAAATCTGAAACTTTAAATAAGTAATTAATACACTACTAAATCTACATGTTAATAGTAACAAAAAGTAAACATCAAATAATTACTATAATTACCATTTGAAAAATATGTGTAGTCGGCTAACTTACGAAAATTATGATTCAATAGTATGCCATTAATCTCAAGACATTTTTTCAATATAGTCTCATATGTGGAGTCATGGTAGAGAGACTGTTTTCAATAGACCCTCGATTAACTTTAAAAAATTACGATTGAATATTATGTCTTCAATCTTAAGAGAATTTTTAATAAAATCTCATATGTAATGTGGAGGATAGAATACATACCTTTTCACTATCTTAGTAGGGTAGAGAAATTATTTTTGATAAATCGAATATTCATGCACCATTTGTATTAAGCAAAACAGTTTCTAACAACAGACACAATAGTAATAAACATCAAATAATAAATTGTACATCAATATTATGGGTCAATAAATAATAATAATGTGTTATATAAACATGAAAATAATATATTCGAGAATAATTAAATCTACAACGATTGTATATAGATGGATCATACATTAATATAATTGTAACAATCAGAAAAAAGACAAGAAAACATCCGTTGTTAAGATATGTACCTAATTATCCGTAAATTTGACATGTCGATGCTTGCAATTTGTATGTTTAACAACATTAGAAAAATCAATGAATATAATCCCACAATGAAAATATAGAACTCAAAAATACTATTAAAATACATTAAAAAAAAATACTATGATTTTTATATATATATTAGGAGTCTTATCATATATTATTTTGAGATTTCTTAACTTTTTAGGAGAACTTTTCTCAAGAAAGGTCTCTTCTCATAATGAAAACGTTTTTATGAACCAAAAAATTGTGTTATAAAATTTTTCCATCATCTTTTTTATAGAATTACCTGTAGACCTTTTTCGTTTGATTAAAATAATAATTTTAATAATTTACTTTGGATAAAAATTTCACTCCGCAATTAAACTTAAGGAATAAATTCTATGAAAAACGCTAATCCCATTCCCAATAGGATCTGTGGTCGTGCAGGCCTCTTATGGACTTTCCATAATTGAAAACTTATTTTCATATATGCTAGGAGTCTTACCATGTATTATTTTCTTGCCATAAATTTTAGGATTTTTTAATTTTTTAGGTTTAAAAGTCGTAGTTCACTATTATAAACATAATTAAAAAATAATTGGAGAAAATGAGTGAAAAGACGATTTTTTCTATTGCAAAGAATTTAAATGAAAGGCAAAAAATTAAAATCATATTTCTAAGGGTCTTAACAGTTTTAATATATTATAGATTATAGATACACACACAAAATCTAAACAGTTCATATTGATCGAACAATGTCGTTTTCATAAAGTTAATTTTTATTTATTTTTAACAAAAGCAACATTGTCCATCGCTTTTAATAAAAATATAAAAAATTAAAAATAATTAAAAATTGCGACGAATAGCTTCGCTTTTCTAAAATTAATATTTTAAAAATAAAAAATTATAGCGACGTTGTCCGTTGTTTTTAATAAAAATAAAAATTAAATTAAAAAATCAATGGACGACGTCGCTTTTTAAAAATTATTTATTATTATTTTTAAATAAATAACGATACTATCCGTTGCATTTATTTAAAAAATTATAAAGTATTTGTTAATTAGTTGGAGCAATAATCTGCCAAAAAAAAAAAAGTGACAGATATTAAGACGTTGGCCGTCAATTTAAATAAAAAATAAATAAAAATTAAAAGTAAATTAAAAAAGCGACGGACAGTGTCACTTTTTAAAAGTGACACTGTTCGTCGTTTTTTTATGTGTCATTTTTTGGCCTTTTTTTCGTTGTGATATATATATATCAACTCTTGAATAAGTACTATATACATCACATCCACAAGTATATTACCTCGTAATACAACACATTCATTATATTCTGATGAATTATCGGTTATATATGTACGTTACATTATTATAACTCCAATGGCATACTATTATTACCTCAACTGTATGATATAGACATATTTATTATACAAAGATTATGTTTAACGTAATTTAGCGTATAAACAATGAAAAATATATTTATTTTATATATTGAAACATAAGTAAAAGATAAAGACTATGGTTAACGTAATTTATTTATTTAATATATTTCTTAGTTTATTTATTAGTATAATTTTTTAACAAAATTTAAGTTTAATTAATTTTATTATTATTATTATATAGGTTATCGACTACGTATGGTTGGTGTAATTAAAAAGATAATATATATTAGAAAAATATTTAATTTTACATATAATAATTAAAATATATTTTTTTAATAAAAAAACGACCACTTGTGGCCGCTTTTATATGGATATTTTAGTTTAATTTTTAAAGAAAAGAGACCACAAGTGGTCTCACTTTTTAAAAAAAATCTTTTTAATCATAAAGCAACCACAAGTGGTCGATTTTAAAATAATTTTCATTATTAATTTTTTCTTAATCCAAAAGCGACCACAAGTAGTGGTCGCTTTTTTAAAAATTGTTTTTAATTTAATTTTTTAAATAAAAGAGACCACAAGTGGTCGTTTTTTAAATATTATTTTAATTTAATTTTTTAAATAAAAGCGACCACAAGTGGTCGTTTTTTATAAATAATTTTCTTTATCAATTTTTAAATAAAAAAGCGACCAGTGGTCTCTTTTTCAAAAATATTTTTAATTATTTTTTTTAAAAGAAAAGCGACCACAAGTGGTCAGTTTTTGTGAATAATTTTATTTTTTAATTTGTTAACTCAAAAAGCGACCATGCAAAAATAATTTTAATTTATTTTTGCGACCATGTGTCAAGCTAAGACTGATGATTTGCTCAAATATATCTTTGATATCATATTCGATCAGCCGCTTGATAAACTCGTATGGGCTTTATAAGTATTTTTATTTTACTAAATTATCCCTAATTAATTATTATAAGTTATTTAAGCGTTAAAAAATTGATATCTTATATTGAATAGCAAGAATAAAAAAGACACAAAATGTTAAATTTCTTAATTTTTTAGACTAGACAAATAAATTTGAATAATTATTTTTAATATATTGGATAAGTGAAAATGGACTAAATCCCCCAATATTTTTTCAAGTAATAATTTTTGTAGGTAAATTTCCAAGACTAAATCCCCAACTAAATTCGCAGCAAATAATCCCTAACTAATTTTCAAGGCAATAAAATCTGCCACAAAAATTTCCATCAAAATTTCTCTATGTAAATCTGTAGGATAAATTATTTGGGGATTTTCCTATGAATTAATATATATATATATATATATATATATATATATATATATATATATCTTCCTGCGTATTTACCTAGAGATAAAATACCCGTCGATATATTTCTCTAGGTAATGTCACAAGGACGAAATTTAGACAATATAGCGCCAAATAAACCTAGGAAATTTATTAGGAAAATATAGTTTACAGGTAACATATTCTAATGTTGAGGAGCGTAGGTAAATCCATATGTATTTTTTGCGCTATTTTTCCCTAGATAAGATCCACATGTAATTGACAGTTTTCTAGTAGTAGTGTATGTAGTAATTGCAATGTCTGAGTAGTGAATACAATATCCTTAACAGAAAAAGAACTATGAGTTTGCTTACTAAGTTAACATGCATAACATATGTGAGTATTCTTGTAATCTAATTTAGGAAGACCCGTAACAAGTTCATATCTTTCTAGGTTTTCAATCAATATGTAGCTTCTTGAGTCAAATTCATAGATCTCCTGATATGGAGGCAAGACAGATGTGCTCTTTTGTCCTTTAGATAGAGTCTAAGACATAGAAATTCATGTGTCTATTTTTAGAAAGAAGAGGCTTTTCGAGCTTGTCAATTATGCATTCATCCTTTTTGAAGCTTACATCTAGACCTGCATTGCATAACTGACTTATACTCGGTAAATTGTACTTCAAGCTTTTAACACGGTAAATATTAGTAATATCACCTGATTCATTAAAAAAAATAGTACTAATACCTATTACTTTATCTTTGGAGTTATCTTCAAAGCTTATATCTTCTTCATCAAAGTCTGCAATAGATTTAAATAATTTTTTATTCTCTGTCATGTGATTTGAACACGCACTATCAAAATACCATTTTCCTTTAGTCTTTGACTGATTTTCCAGTGAAACAAGGATATCACTTATTTTTTGATACCTAGATATTCTTAGGTCCCTTGAGGTTAGTGCTGCGATTAGTAGACTCGGTTTTGATCTCCAGATCCATTTGATAGGATATAGAATGAAATCTGTAATTGAAGTATTTATGAAAGGTGAAATAATTTTTCAGTGGTTGAGCAGCTATGATGTAACACTCCGCATTTTCGGCCTAAAAATTTGAACCGTTGTTTCTACGTGTATAAACTTGGATCCAATTATTTATATATAAATATAAAAATCATGATCATTATCCTAGTGTGACTAGTTCTTTTGAGGGGAAGAATTCTCGTAGTAAACATTTAGAGTGAAGTACAGTTAAGAACTTTCATTATCGATCAAATTTTGAAATTTGATTTTACCAGGGTTCACTTTGAACGTGTATAACTTTTGGAATATATGAAATTTTGGGTATCAAAACCCACCAAACTATATGTAAATGTGTTCACTTTCCAATGCATCTAATTTTGCCATAATTCGATACCCGAGTGAAACTTTTGACCATTTTCGTGATGAGACAGTAAGGGTTCGCGATAGCAGCATGGCGCAGGGCTTATCGCGGATATTACCCTCTGTGATGCGCCGATGCTTTAAATTCGGTAATTTATGATTTTGTTGACTTAGGAGAAGAGGTATTGAAGTCCTTTCACTTATAAACGACCCCTAAACACTATATTAACTTATTTCTGTAAGCTTTCGTGACATAACAATGGTTATTTCACTCTTAAAAATCCTCTCTCTCAAATCCCTCTTTTCAAGTCAAGGCTAGGGTTTAGGGAGGTGGTCATCTAGGGTCCCAAGGGTGTTGTCTTCTTCAAGTTTCTTGGTAATTAAGACATGTAGGTATTTCACTTGAATTTATATTTTCATAATGACATTGATTGATTATAAATGCATGGTTTTGATGTGGGTTTTGACATTATTGAGGGATTTTAACTTGGTTGGTTACTTGATTGATTTTTTTCATGGTTATTTATGCAACATTCATGCCTTACTTATGATTTTGAACTGTGTGGGATGCATGGAAATGGTATTAAACTGAGAGGTCATGGTTGGTCCCCAATTTGATGATTTTGACTTGATTTATGGCTTTGGAAATCATGTGCCCTCAACCTGTTTGTGAAATTGTTAATGAATATGATTTTGTCACTTGTTTTGACTTACCAACCTATGTATTTGCATGGCTTAAAGAGGCTAAACAATGAACATGGATTTTAAAGTCTTTGTTGGCTATCTTTTGATTTAATGAACAAGAAGGGGGTCAAGGCATTCTCCCAAACTTGATTTCATGAACTAAGGCATTCACCCAAGTTAAACATGATTGTTATGGCATAGAGATAAACTTACAAGTGTAAGGGTATGACGATATCCATGTGTGTACCTTAACGGTTGGTTCATTGATTAATAAATGAGTTATGTGAAACTTGTTGTTAATTCAGGCTTAATGGGGGTTATGTAGCAAAGCCGTGAAGGTTTGGGTCTTGGATGACATGTTCAGGAAACTTGTGTTTTTTTGCTGTGAGGTTTGATCTTAATAACCTGTGTGCATGGTTCACACTATTGATATACATATATTGTATCTTGAATTGACATGGGGTCGGGGCATTCCCTAGTCTTCCTTAATACCTCTAGTTCATGCAGCTAACACGCACCGGAGCCCTTTTAGAAGGAGGATCTGAACCCATATAGCCCGTGGGTGGATGTTTATGACGGTTGAACTACATAGTCTAGGATAAAGTTGTACATCATGCTAAGACTTGTTACCTTTTCCGACATGTGATTATATATATATATATATGTATGTATGTATGTATGTATGTATTTGCATTTGATGGTATGCATGAGATTTGACTAGTTTTGAATTATCATCCATGACTTTATTTGTTCCTTTATCCCTGAGTTACATAATAGCGCTCCAACCGCTAACCGTCTTTAGACGCTGTATCTCCATTGATGTAGGAACTGGTCATACTTCTACTCCTCCCACATAGTCACTAAGTGTTCGTGGGATAGCTCGTGAGTCAGGATGAAGTGGTGAGATTCCATACTTAGAAGACCCCATTTCATGATTTGGTTTTCGTATGTCATGCATTTTTCTTTGATCTAGTTTTGGTTATTATTGGGGGCATGTTTCGATACTTTATTGGTATTCAATTTTTGTTAGAGGCTTTGTGGATATTGTGGGCTTGGGTATTGTGTGCGTTTCAGATGTTGATCCTTTACATAACCTTCATTGATATCTTAATACATTGGTCTTATATTGGTGTTCATCGCTGCTAGGTGATTTTAGTTATATTGGAATAGGCTCAGGGGCCTGTCTCCGGTCCTCGATGGACTTGGGATGCCCGTCACGGCCAAGCCCTAGTTTAGATCATGACATATAATTAGTATAAGACTGTGTTTGGTTGTTCACTACAAAAAAGCTGGTAAATTGTGACGAATTTTTAGTCAATTTGTGATAGTTTTTGACCTCGACAAAAAGAATTGTGGCAGTTTCAAAAAATGCCACAATAAGCCTTGCCACGAGCAATATTGTGGTGGTTTTCCAAAACCTCCCTGACATCTGTCACAAAATAAATTTTTAATTTGTGGGATTTTTAAAGTTAATAAGTGATAGTTTAAAACCCTCGCAATATAATATTAATGTTTCAAAAAAAAAAAATACTGCAGGAGTTTATAAACCCCGCAATATGATCACAATGTCACAAAAAAAATATTGTGTTCTACAAATCCCACAATAAAATACTAATTGTTTTCTTAGAAAATTATGTAGGAGTTTTCAACCACTACAATATGAAATTAGTACTTAAAAATAATAATTGGTGGCAGTTTAACTCCGCCACAATATTTTTGTTGCTTCCATCATCTTCTCCATCATTATGTATGTATCTCCTCGGTCTATCATTAGACTAGTAATCAGGACAAAGAGCGTGCAGTACATGCTATTTTTCCTGTCATTTGCCGTTGTCGTGTCCTGATCCTGCTGGTTTATCTATGCTCTGCTAAGAATGGACCAATTTATTTGCACTGCAACAGGTGTTGGCTTGGGTTTAGTAGTGCAACTGATCTTGTACTTCATTTACTGTTTAAAAAAGATTACATTTGCTGCTGATGAGTCCATACAGATGGGAAAATGGCATAACAATAACGTTAAGTCATACCATGATGGGAAGCAATCAAATTTTCATGAACATAATCAGCACTCCAACCAGCCTGAGCTTGTTGCCGTTTCCAATTTAACCAAAAAAAATGATAAAAGCTAGTCAGTCAAAGTCAAAGTAAAACTGGTAGGTTGCACAAGAAATAAGTCATTTCCCCATTCTGAAGTATTTCATATAGAACTAGAATAAGGACCAAAAGAAAGCATCCATTAGATTTCAATATTACACCTGTATGATGTATTACCAACTATAATGCGAAGGAATCAATAACTATGCCACCAAGGTGGCCAAACAGCACAACGTTCCAAACCAAAGTGTAGACAAGATATAAAGGATCAAGTTCGTGGCATCTTGACCCCTGTTGCCAAGAGGCCAACCCTTCATCTTTAAATTATCTGTTTCGTTACAACGGTCATTAAATTGATAGTAGTTTTCTTTTCTTCTAGATAGAAGAGAATAAAAGGTCCAAAGCACAACATTAGGACAATTAACGTCAAATTGATATGCAAAGATTCAGAGAAATAAACCAAAGAGAAGATTTATCATCTTAATTTTTGTTTTCACTTTATTACCTGATTGACAAGTTGGTTTTTGAATTTGTCAGGGTTCATTTTTCTCTCCAAGTGAAATGCATAAGATACTGGTGCATCTATCCCCATGCTGAAGTAATTCCAGAACCCTCTACAAAATGTATGGAAACCTTCCACGTTCAGTTCATCAGATGGAGAAACCCGGTGAAAGGCATGCAAAGAATGAGACAATTCCAGCGGCACGACAGGATCACAAGAACATTTTTTGGGTGCTCTCATCCTCATTAGAATGTGCCAACTGTCCATCTTCATTTCCCAGTTACATGGGTAACGGATGGCTAAAACCAAATGGGCAATATACTATTAGTAGTGGCTTTAAATGGAGGCTCAGAGAAGAACCACAAAAACAATGATGTAGAGCGGTATGGAACATAACAAACATCCCAAAACATAGTTTTATCTCCTGGATTGCAATGCACGGAAGATTACTCACGAAAGTAAAGCTAGCTCATATGGGATTATGCCAAAATACAACTTGCTTGCTACGTGACAGCTATACCGAAACCATGGAGCATCTCTTTTTGTACTTATTCAAGCAAATGCCTGCATAAAAAGCTATAAGCCTATAGAATCTTAAGTTGTTGAGATAAAGAGAATCTAGCATTCTCATTAGCATGAAAAAACATGTTAATCCAAAGTGATAAACTTACTATTTGGTATTTCTATTTTTGATCCAATCTTGAATTGGTCCAGTAAGTCGATTGCTTGTCAGGTACCTTGCAAAGAAAAATCTTTAATTCAACTGATATCAATATGAACAAAAAACTTCAAAATAAATGAATCAAGCTTTGAAATTCAAAAAAGAAAATCTTTAAAAAAGACTCGTGGTGGAGTCATGGGCATGGCATAGAGAAATGTTGGATATTTAGCCTCTAAAGATTGAGCGTCGTATCTAACATTGTCTCTATAATCCATGAAAACCATCAGGCTCGGGTCATATGGATTGTTGGCGACCTAAAATTTGAAAAAACAATAAAGGACCATACTATTACAAAACCAACCAAGCTTAGATGCTCATGTCATAATATAGCAGTTGCCATTTTATCCGATGAATAGGAAAAGTCTGATCCTAAGTTTGCAATAGAAACGGAATAGCCAACGTGAATGCATCTATTTGAGACGAGCACTTATCTGTTACCGTAAAACTAGTAAGGATGGACTAACAAAGAAAAGTGCAGCAATTTGCTCACATAAACTTGTAGAGTTTAAGTATTTGAGTGCATAACATGCAAAAATTTCAGAATTACTCAATGTTTGGTGATCTTCTCTACCTCAACTTCCACTCTGTAAGCTGTTTGAACAGAAATTCTGGGACCTCCCAACTCATACTGCAAATATTTCCCCGAGGCTGCTCCAGACGCAACAGTTACAAACCTGTTATCGCAAGTTAGAAAAGTTTCAAAACGAGCTTAGCATTCTTATGTCGATCCCTAGTCTGGATAAAATAGAGGAGTTGCGGTAGGTTGACAACTAGCGTAAAGCTATTCAATCCAATCACATCCCTACAGAATGTAGAAGTATAAAGAGGATAAAGTAAGAGATCATCGATATAGTTTAGTCATTTCTTTCACAGAATTCCAAATGAACCAATTTTCAGGATCAACACTATGATGATCAAAGCTGTTAAAAGTCATGATATCCCAACCATTTTGGTGTATGTTGTATGTGTTACATGTTCTCATGTGCATAAAAGGAAATTATGTGCTATAGCAATATCTGTGTTTGACCCGTTAGTGGACTACACTGGGTATGTTGTTGATGATGTAACAATAATATCTGTGTATGTTCTTGGATGTTAAATGATGTTTGGAACCTGTTAAACAGAATTCAGATTCGTTTCAAGTAGTTCAACCTACGTCCGAGTAGAAAAAGAGAACACTTAAATATCTCTGGTGCAATGGGAAGGAAAATTGTAATTCACGAGATAAGAGAGGAATAAGTGACACACAAGAGATGTGATCTTATAACCTGAGATCAAATTCACTTATTGCTTAGGTCAGTTGCTGAAATCTTTCTAAAGGGGAAAAAATAGCACCCACGGGTTATTTCTTATTTCCTTCTTACTTATTGGGAACATCCTAGGAGGGTTCTTGGACTCGATACACCCCAAAATCGCATGGAAACTCAAGTTTTGGATCTAATGAAGTGGGATTTGAGAATTTGGAAGGCTTCAACCATTGGAATTCCTACTTTCTTCATTCACACCACTCTAAAGGTGACCCAAACAGCTATTCAAGGTTTTTAAGTTTGGAATACTCAAGAGGTAACTTTTAACCTCAACCTCAGAACTTAGGAGTTTGAGTTCTTTTAACCATCGATTTTGAAAGCTAACTCACTTGTGTCATGACTATTATGTTGACCTCAAACCAGCAACTGATACAATGAGCTGCCACTTGTTGAAAACCGATGTAGAAGACAATGCTTGGGAAATTGTTCCTGCATAGTATATGCGTACGACTCAGATATTGACTGCATGTCATGGAGTAAGAACTTGATTGATATTCAACAGTTTCAAAGCTGGGAAAGATCTCTATATTCACGTGGCACATTCAGAGCTTGGTATGTATTCTGGAGCCCAATGAAAGAGTCACTATCCACCTAGTAGCTTAATCAGTCATTTGAGATAGCATGGACTTAATTGAATACCATATATCTACTTTAAGTTGCTTACTTCTGTATAGAACTGATAGTTGTTCACCATTCGTGTTCGCTCGGTGTTGCAGATTATCGTAAAGACATAAAGAAAATTGTAATTCCAGTAATCTTTAGTTTTCATGCACTTTGTGGTTTTTTGTTCCTTTGTTGTACAAGGATGGCCAGACGTAGAGGTAAAACAAACTGTAAAGTTTTTGTGTTATAAATTTAGAAGCATTTTGTAAGCTATAGTTGACTTATATCCCTACTGATATTAGGAGTGAAAAGAAAAGAGGTAATTTTACTTGGCGACAGAAGTGCAGTTCTTAAACATACTAGTTAATAAAAATACTGCTCCTTAAACATAATCAATATATATTCCACGCCTTCCTATCAAGGGCCATGTCCTCCATTAGTTGTAATTGCTCCATATCATGCCTAATCACCTCCCTCCAACATTTCTTCGGTCTACCTATGATATCATACACTTAAAATGCAAAAATTCACGACTGAAAATGAGATTCAGCGGTCAAAATTGCTAAAAGATACAACGAATAGATTACCCACATTATCTGATAATATACACCTAAAAATGCACAAATTCACGACTAAAAAATAAGATTCAGCGTTCAGAATTGCAGAAAAATTAAAATACCTAATAATCTTGCGGACATGTTCCGGCGGCATATCTTCCTTCTGCGTTTCAACAAATCCGAACTTCCGTTTATCACTATACCGATTAGAGTTAAGCTGCATCCATTTCCTCGCTTTCTCTTTAAGCTGAGCCTCAGTAGGCAAAACAGTATACGACAGCGGCGGTAGAGGTGGTCCAGAACCACTAGCTCCTCCAATACTTGTACCCGGAGGCATCATAGACGGCCGTCCTGAACTAGTACCAGGTGGCGGATGCATTATAGACTACGGCGGAGGTCCCGGAGGTGGCCGCATCATTGACGACGGCGGCGGTTGTGGTCCTTCTCCGCTAGTACCCGGTGGTGCTATGTTACTATTGTTCCTCATATCTTGTCCGCTTCCCCTCCACATAGCTTCGTTAGAAGACGAAATCTCAAACTACATAGAACAAATACTCGGAAAGTGCAAAACCCTAGCTACATAAAGCAAATCGATTCAGAGGGAGACGGAGAGGGTTGATATGGTAGAGGTGAAGTAGAAAAATGTTATAGGGCTACTTTGGCGGTTTATAACGAAGAGGGTAACACCGACTAACCTAATACATGTAAGAAAATATAGATCGAACAACATACTGAACTCAGATATAAATTCTATAGCAGAAAATGAAAGAGTATGACAAAGTATGAGCCTTCATTGTCCCAATTACACTTTTGCACGATGAAAAATGGGAGTTGAACAAAAGAATTGTGGATAAGGAAAATCGTGCCTTTGGAGAAGGAAAAGGCGAGGGAAGAGGGGAATTTTGCCGCGCATAATTTTTACTCTAATTTACTAATTACTCTCCTAATAAATATTTAAATCTACTCTCCTAATAAATATTGAAATCTAGAAAGATTAATTACTCTCCTAATAAATATTTAAATCTACTCTCGTAATAAATATTGAAATGTAGAAAGATGGTGTATACTTTTATTTTTTACGACATGTTAATGCTTTTTCTTATTTTTCTCTTTAATTTTAATATTTAAATAAATAATTTTTTTATCTATAATCTATAATTTATATTTATAATATATTAAAAGTGTGACGTATCTTTAGAAATATTGTCTGAACGTTTTGGTTTTCATTAAAAGTTTTTACTTTAGATAAAATCATCTTTTTTTCATCATTTTTTTCTAATATCTAAGAGTTAAAAATTAATTAAATATATTTATGGCAAAACCTTTTTTTATTAGAAGTCATTAGAATTTCACTATTTTTTTCTAATTTAAAAGTTAAAAATTAATTAAATATATTTATGGTAAAACATTTCCTTACTAGAAGTCATCAAAATTAATGACAACTAATATTTTTTTCATTAGTTTAAAATTTTCAAATCAACTAAAATTGATTTTTAGAAGATTTTAAAAATATAGAAATAAATATAAAATCATTAGAATGAGAAAAATTTAAGAAGTACCAGACTTTTAAAAGTTTAAGTACATAATAAGAATATAATCAACGATTTTATAAAAATCTAACTCTAAAAACAGGAAAGATTCTAAGTATAAATAAAAAGAAAAATAATCATAATACAAATATGTATCAAATTAATGTGTCTCTCTTAGCATATAGCAACAAGGGAAAGAGCTACTACTATATGACAAACACAAAAGTGATGTTCCATCGACCACTTGAAACTTTTGGTAGTAAAATATATATATATATATATATATAATTACATTATTGTATTAAAGTGTGAAAGATTTTTGAAAAGTGATTTGAACTTTATCGCAATATGCAAAATCATTTTATTTTAAATAATCAAATGTCACACGTGTGAGGCATGTATGGTTAGACTAGTTAATAAAAATACTGCTTCTTAAACATAATCAATATATATTCTCTAAAAATATGAAAACCAATGAAAAAAGTATCCAAACAAATAATAAAGTAAAATAAAGGACAAACTAACAAAATTTTTTACAATAATTCTTTTGATATTTAAGTTGCAAAATATCATAAATTAGATAGAATTACAAAATTTTAAAATTATTAATTATTTAATCTAAAATATGATTATTAGGTCAGTAAGTCAAATTTATTCGAATGAGGTTACAAGCAATATAATTAATTCAAATGAGTTAATTATTTATAATATAAATAAACGATAACACAATAACTAAATGTGTGATAATTAAGTATATAATTATTGAAATGACACATATACACATAAAGATTCTCTTGTTGGTTCTCCTAGATTGGATAATGAATATTGTTGAGGAGCATAGATGAACACTTTTATTTTCATAGACTGATGGTAAAATTGTGAGTATTTCAGTGAAAAATTAGATAGTACGATTGTGGAAAAGTGGGGACTTTATAGGATATTTAAAAATAAATTCTTTTAGAAACTTCACTTATTTTAATCGTACATGACTAAATAGACCGTGAGAGTTCATGACATTATCTAATAAATTCTTTTTGAAACTCCACTTATTTTAATCGTACATGACTAAATAGACCGTGAGAGTTCATGACATTATCTAATAAAGAAAACTTACTAGGGATCTCAGAACATGGTCGTTATCTAAGTTAACTCCCCCCCTTCTCCCTCCCCCTCCCCCAGTCCCCTTTTAGATAGATAGTTTTAAATAGTTACTAAGTATCTTGTTGTTATTGTTGAAAGATTTAATTGTTCGTAGTTTAATTGATATTAACCAATTCAACGTTTCACTCTGGTCATTTGCATCAAGTTTTCAGACATGTTAGATCTATTTAAAAGTGTACCTAGAAAGTTAGGTAAATCAAACAATGTCCATATTACCATAAAAATACTCAAATAAAAGAGTAAGACTCGAGCTCCAAGGTTAAAATCGAAAATTCATTGTAAAGATGAGTTACTTATCCACCAATTAGATCAAGAAGATTATCCGATAAAAATAATGATGGAGATAGAGTGAGTGTCAATTAGTATTCATTAATAGGATCCAAACTATGTTTTTTTTTTTTTGCTCTTGAAACTCTAACTTGAATCTTGATGTAATTTTTGGGCTACCTATGTTTCAGATATTGAATATTTTACTCATTTAGTCCTTTCAAGTGTTAAAAAATTATTATGAATCACGATTGATTTCAAAAAGGTGCAAAATAGGATCTAAAATTTGGCATCACAAAATTGTTAATTGCTTATAGTGAAACTGCCAAATTAGTATCTTATACAATTATAATAGATTATATAAAAAAAAAAAATTACGTGAAATAGAAAATAAGTCATAGTTACAAGCCGTAGCTAATCTTTAAAACAATTACCACTTGCAATTAAGATTTGAATTAAGTAGCTAAATATATATTTATGTTGTACTTGTACATTTGTATATCTCGAGGCTCATATATCAATCTCATATTTTTTATTTTGGGGTGAAATGGGGGGGTGGGGGTAGTGGACGGTGTAGCAGAGGGCTTGCTCTAGTTTCGGGGCTTATATACAAATCTCTAAAATTTTATATTTGCATACAAAGTAAATTTTGGAGATTATTCAAATCTCTAAGTGAATTTGTATTCGTATATACGTAATACATTCTCTAATTTGTATATTTAGCAAGTAAAGTATAGCTATGTCCTGTAATTAGGAAAATGTTAGCTATGTCGCATCATTTTTTGCCTAAATATTAGCTATGTCTGCATTTTTTTCTATGTAAAATGTGCATTTATGGCGATTTGAAATTATATAAGACATTATCAAGCGTACACATTTTATTGTGAGTTTTCTTAAAATGTCTATTAGTACTAATAGCGAAAGGAATTGTAGTGGCATCGAAACACATCATTTAAGCTCATTATGATGATTATAAATGACTTGTTTACTTAAAACAAATCGTGGAGATCGTTTCATTATAGTGCAACTATAAAAACCTGCACAAGAAAATTGCCACAAATGGAATAATTTTGAGGAGGTTGAAGCACACGCCACAAATTGAATATATAGTAGGGGGCTTTTACAACCCCCACAATTAAACTGCTACAGAAAAAATTATTTTGCGGGGGTTCACACAAATGCCACAAATTGAATGTATAGTGGGAATTTCTTATGATCCCTATAAATAAACCGTCATAATTCAACAGTTTTTTATAGTGGTTCTGGTTGACTTGTTAGAATTAATTAACCATTGAGACCTTTCTTAGTAGTAATATCTGTTATAGTAGGTAGATCTACCACTATCAGACCTTTTGTCAGCTAACTTGCAGGAGTTAGTCAGCTAATTAGATCTAACAATACTATGACTGAAATTTTCTTAAAACTGTTGATTTTGTTCTTTCATTCATCAATTTCTTCTTGTAGAAAATTCTTTTCAATTTTAAAAACTTCAAGTTTAATTTCCCAGTATCTTCTTTCCATTAATAAGGCTCTCTTTTCACCTATAGCTTTATTTAAGTCAGTTATCACACGATCTAACAAATTTTACAAATTTAAGCATTCATTACAGAATTCAATCTTACCTAACTAAATTCTCTAATAGCCATGAGGCAAACGTCTCTAATGTTGTTATTTTTAGTTGCAGAGTGGTCTTCATACCCCAACTACTGAAAGCATTTTGATTTTCTTTGGAGGATCCTCTTCTAGATTATGGACAATCATAGACAATGTGGTCATATTTTTCACAATTGTAGCATTTTTTTTCATTCCTCTTGTACTAAGTAGTTTGGTTTCTTTTTGAGTTATTTGCTTTCGCTCTTCTTTGATTTTTTAATCTTCTATAGTTGTCGACAACTCTTCTGGTTATAAGATCAAGTTCATTTTTACTAAGGTGTTATCTTCATCTTCATTTGTAGCTTTAAAAGTTACAATCTTCTTCTTCTTCTTCTTCTCATCTTGATGTTGATATTTTTTTGTCCAGATGAGTTTTTTCAAAGGTAATAGGATTTCCTCTTACTTCATCATAAGTTATCTTGTTCAGATTCATACGTTCAAAAGCCACATTATTGAAAAGCCATTGAGAAAGTAAACTTTTGAGAATTTTGGTGATCTGATCAATTACATGATAAGTCTTTCATGCTTCTTTGAGTTCACTAATAATTTTTCCAAACTTAGAAAATATATGTTTAATGGATTCTCTATATTCATCTTGAATAGTTCATATTTATAGACTAATAAACTTATAAGAGTTTGCTTGAATTTTTTAGTTCCTTATACCTGACTTAGTTTGTCCAACCTTTTCTTGGCAGTTTCACAATAAGAGATTTTTCATATTCTTCTCCACTTATAGCATTGTACAACACTTTCTTTTATTTTGAGTTAATTTGAATGACTTTCATTTGTCCATAAGTGTAGTCTTTCAAAGTTGATACTTTTTCAGTTGATGCTTGACGGTCATCTAATTTTTTCTATCTTTGTTTGTAGGAACAAGTGAAAGATCACCAAGCTTGATCACCCTCCATACCTTCACATCATAGGATTTTATAAAGGTTTCCATCCTTATATTCCAATAGGAGAAATGTTTGTAATTGAAGTAGGAAGGTCTAATTTGAGGTATACCTTCTGATAATAGTGTTCTACCAATAGCTTGGTTCATGGAATTTTCTCACTTTGTTATTAGGTAAATATATGTAAGTCCACGCTCTGATACCAATTGAAATAGAAAAAAAAAAGGGTGAAATACTCTTTTTTTTTTTTTTAAATTTCTCATTCAACTTACTTGAGTAGATAGTCGCCTAGCAAAACAGTATTAAGAAGGTAAGCACAAATACTATAATAAAAATTCTAAATAGTAAACTTGACGCTAAATATTTCATACTAATTGGGACCTAAAATAGGTCTTACTCTAGTACTCTTGGTTGCAAGGGATTCTACTAGCTCTCTTTTTAGTAAATAAAAATAATACAAGATAGAGTATAACTTTATGACTTAGATTCTCACACTTCTTTTTTTTCTCACATGTGATATGATGCCTCACCATCTATATTTTTCTTTCCTCTCTTTTTGAATACAAAGTAAATCTCTAGAGAATACAATGCTTAATAAAAGTATAGCAAAGAGTTAGAGAAAGTTTAGACGAGTTGTATGTCTCTTCCTTGAATTTTCAAGCCTCTAATAGGTGGAATTTTAGACTAGTCACTGAAAAATTAAATAAAGCAACCCAAGAGATTTTATCCTTACAAAATTGAATGTAAAATATTCATTTCCAAGAATAATGTTGGACCATTAATTATGGTCCCTTAGTTAACCTAAAACCACGATCTTTCTTCCATAGTGACGGGATCAAGGGATATGCAAAGGTCCCTTTAGTTTCTTGGTACAAGATTTGTTTCCTCATTCCTTTGGTGCAAGATGTTGTAATCCACTCTTGAAGGAGCTATAGATCTCTTTCCTATTAGGCAACCAATTGATTGATACTCCTTGTCATACCCGATTTTTATCTAAGGTCAAAACGAGCACGATATTATGGACTCAAAAATAATAAATTTTATACAGAATCGCCACCTAATTTTTAAGGAAAAATAGGAAGCCTATTTATTTGTTTAACAAGTATGACTTTATTTAATCAACGAAATCAATTTAGATTCTAGGTAAGAATTCAAATTGTTCCGAAGGGAATGGATTAGGCATCCTTCAGAATCCAGAAATATGGTTCCCGGCAAGACTTAGGTTATTATTAAAAGACGGATAGAAAAATCAATACCTCTAAATGTGTATTAAACTAACATAAACAATCTATATATAAAGAACGCGTAAATTACATATGCTATCGTAAAAATATGTGTATAAGAAGTGTATGAAGATAAACGAAAGTACATGAGAATATGTATAAAAAAAATGAAAAGATTGCATCAAGAAACTCTTTTATTTAAGAGGAAAAGATTAAGCAAGCAATATTTTAATGTAAGTGTTAATTTATTTGATTAAATATCTAAATTAATTTAATTCTTTTATGCAGCTGATAACGACCTAAATTTACCTAAGCGCATGATAAATATTGTGTAAGTTAAAGCATTCCCATCCAACGCCCCAAAAAATAAAGTTTACACTATAATTGATATTTGTACAAGTGTAAGAATATAAAAATACAAACACAAAATTTAAAGTCTTCTTTGAAAGTCATTCCCAACAAATATTCTCAGTAACCTGTATAAACACTTGTAAAAAATGTTAGTAACAAATAAATGATCAATAAATTGAGAAAATATGTATGCATATTTGTATAAAAGATATAATTTTCATTAAAAAGTGTGGGATCGGATCAAATTTTATGTACGACATGGCTACGAAGTGGTTGCTCAATTTATTGATCGTCCTAAATCGTCTTGCCAAGATACGAATCATAAAACCTTTTGCGTTGTTATAAAATTTTTTCCATTTTTCGAATTTATTTATTTTATTACGTATTTGTATACGTAATATCCGTCTTTTTATTTGTGGAGGCCTTAAAAATTGACAAAGAATTTCTTCATTGGCCATATAAATAAAATTATTACACAGAACATATTAAACCTGGATCAATATCTCACTACATGATAATTGACATAACAAGGAAAATAAACCAATAATAATAACAATGATAAGAAAATAAAGTAACTTCACATATTTTCATACCTATGCAAGAATCAATCACAAAGTCAACATTAACGTAAAAACTAATAACTACAAGAAAATTCAAACACAAATAATCAGTAATAATCAACATGCGTGTAGGAAAAAGTTAGCATAATACAAGAATCAGAGAAAAAGAACTTTGAAAGAAACAAATGAACAAAGCCAACACTAAATAACACCACAATGTGGTTTGCCAGAGAGGCTGAGACTTCAATAAAAAATAAACATGAATCAACTATAGATATGAAAAATAATAAGTAGTCCAAATCAATAGTGAAGACAACATGAACAAGATGATGCTTAAAATTTATTCCAATCAAAATAAAACCCACAAAATAACGACGAGGCAAAAATGAAGAAAACTTCACTGAAGATGAAGTATTTTGTTGCTGTGTTTGTTTGTTATGGGGTATTTCTAGTGGTTGTCGACCGTTAACTCTAGCAAGAAAATGAGGAAGAGAGGAAGCAATGGCTGTTGGGGGAGGGGGGCGTTGTTCGACGATGGGAAAGAAGGAGGAAGAAAAGAAGGGAGAAAGGGGTGTGATGGTGCGGCTGGAAGTGGGGAGGCCGTAACTCGCAGGAGCTCCAGCGTTGACATGGATGGTGGGCAGCTGTAAAAGGGGAAAAGAGGGAGAAGAGAGAGACACAAGATTTTTTTCTGTGTGTATTTGTACGTGTATGTTAAAGCGTGTGTTGTGTATTTTTGTATATGTATTTTTTTAAGAAAATAAATTCAGCCCCCTCCCCTTTATTTATGATAATAAATGACCCATTTATTTACCCAAAAAATAAAACGTCTCCCCCTTTTGTCCCCTTAGAAATTTATTTAATCTGAAAGTTAATAACCAATGGACTTTTCATCATTTTAACCTCCTGGTAAAGATATTTTATCCAATGGATGAAAATCCTAACCCACCATTTCAAGTGTCAACTTTTAAAAAGTGACGAGACCTTGACTTGACTGATTTGTTGCTCTGTATATTAAAATAATTTATCCGACACTATCATTGAGCTAGTCTTAATTAATGTACAAAAATATAAATGTAGATATGTAATTACAGAAAAGTACGAACAACAAATATAATATAATTATCTTTAAAAAATGCATTATGCTATAAGTAATTAAAATTATAATATGTAAAAAGAAATTGCAGTGTTATGTTATGTACGTATGAAGATGACTGTACAAATGAAGATGACTGTACAAAAATATTAAAATGATAATAAACTGATAAAAATTCTAAAAATTTGAAAAAATTAAAAATAATTATCAATAAATTATGTAAAATTAAAATATGACATTAAATTTATAAAAATTCTAAAATAATGATAATTATCAATAATTTATTAACAATTGTAAAAAAATATAGAAAAATTACATTTTATGTCATTTAACTTTTAGGGAGACTAAATGCGTTAATTTTATGTTTGGAGAGCCAAAATTGGATGTCAACAGTTTACCCCTTTTCGTTTGAAGATTATATAGAAGTCTTCCGACGAAAACGTTGATATGTAGCTAATTTTGCTCAACAAAAAATTATTTTTGAAAAAAAATCGAACAAACTCTAATTTAGAGTTGCTATCTCTATTTGTCTTATTTAGGGTGGACGAACCCAATGTGTACTCAAATTCTATGCCTGCAAAATTAATGAAACTGAAAAACAATACTCAATAAAGGCAAACAAGTAAATAAGCTTGATTTTTTCAAGAAATTCAAAAAATGACGTTTAATGTTTAACTAATCTAAAGATAAATAAATAAAGACATTGCAAATTTTAACTAAAGGCATACAAAATATTCAATTAAAGACGAACATATATTTAAAAAAGGTCCCCCCCCCCCCCCACCTTTTTTTAAGAAATAGAAAAAAGGCAGAATGAAGTACTTAACTAATTAAGAAAAATAGTAATTGACAAAATAAACACATTGCAATATATGTAGGTAAAGATAGAGATGACATACAATGCCTAAATGACAAAATAAATGCATTAAAATATTTGCAAGACATGCAATTCTTAATGATAAAATGCATTGCGATATGTGTCATTAAAGGCAAAGATGACATATAGTGCTTAAATGATGAAATAAATGCATTGCGATATTTGCGAGGCATGCGGTGCTTAAATGATAAAATGCATTATGATATGTGAGTGCAGTACTTAAATAATGAAAATAAATGCATTGCGCTATGTGCCAATAAAGGCAAAAATAACATGCAGTCCTTAAATGATGAAATAAATGCATTCTGATATTTGCGAGTCATGTAATGCTTAAATAATAAAATGCATTGCGATATGTGTGTACAGTGCTTACATAAAGAAAATAATAAAATGCATTGCAATATGTGCATGTAATGCTTACATAATAAAAATAAATGCATCGTAATATATGTCAGTAAAGAAAAAGATGACATGCAGTGCTTAAATGATGAAATAAATGCATTGCGATTTTTTTGAGACATGTAGTGCTTAAATGATAAAATGCATTATGATATGTGCGTGTAGTGCTTAAATAATAAAAATAAATGCATTGTGATATGTGCCAGTGAAGGCAAAAATGACAGTCAGTGCTTCAAAAATAAATGCATTGCGATGTGTGCAGGCAAATGCAAAGAGAAATACAATGCTTAAATGAGAAAATAAATGCATCGCAATGTGTGCAAACAAGACAAAGATAGCATGCAGTGCTTAAAATGATAAAATAAATGCATTGCGATGTTTATGAAGCATGAAGTTCCTAAATGATAAAATAAATGCATTATGATTATGTGCGCGCAGTGCTTAAATGCATAACAATATGTGCCGATAAAGAAAAGATGAGATGCGATGCTTAAATTATAAAATAAATACATTGTGATATTTGCGAGGCGTGCAGTGCCTAAATGATAAAATAAATGTATTGAGATATGTACAATCAAATGCAAAGATGACGTAGGCGCTTAAATGAAAAAATAAATACATTGCGATGTATACAGACAAAAAAAAAGGCATGCGGTGCTTAAATGATAAAAGTAAATAAATACATTGCGATGCGTGCAAATAAAGACAAAGATATTATGTGGTACTTAAATGATAAAATAAATGTATTACAATATGTGTCAGATAAAGACAAAGATGGCATGCGATGCTTAAATGATAAAATAAATGCATTGCGATGTGTGCAAATAAAGACAAAGATAACATGCGGTGCTTAAATGATCAAATAAATGCATTGCGATGCGTGCAGATTAAGGCAAAGATAGCATGCGGTGCTTAAATGATAAAACAAATGCATTGTGATGCGTGCAAATAAAGGCAAGGATAACATGCGGTGCTTAAATAATAAAATAAATAAATGCATTGTGATGTGTGCAAGTAAATGCAAGAATGACATGCAGTGCTTAAATGATAAAATAAAGACATTGCAATAAGTGATAAAATAAATGCATTGTGGTATGTGCAGACAAAGACAAAAAAAATGCAATGCTTAAATAATAAAATAAATACATTGTGAGATGTGCAGGTAAAGACAAAAAAATGCAGTGTTTAAATAATAAAATAAATGCATTGAGAGATGTGAAAATAAAGGCAATGAGTGCAAACAGTGCTTGAATAAAAAAATGATACAATAAATACATTGTGATGCGTGCAAGTAAATGCAAAAACAGCATGCAGTGTAAAAGGAAATAAATACAGTGCGATATGTGTAAGTAAAGACAAGTAAACATAAATATTTAATTGAAAAAACATGTATAATTGTCTTTTGAAGGGCAGAATGGCCCAATTGCCTATTTTAGGATGGACAAACCCATGTAAAAAAATTATTGAGCAAATAATTATTTGGGAATAAAAGTGTTCACATATTCTCAATGCTGCTTTCAAAATTGCCCCAGTATCGAGCTGTGAGATGCTGGGGAGCGCAAGATTGCGAACTTATTGGGGAGAAAGAATGATTATGGATTGTGATGAATGAACTCTGCATAGATCTTCCTTCATATCTCAAATGTTACGAGAATCAGACTAATGTAGTTCGAAATAAGAAAATAGGATAAATTTTGGGGCAGTTCTCAAAATTTGCCCTAGTGTCGTGATTTATGGCTAACACTAGATTCTTTGAAAGGAACTTTAAAAAATATTGTTATTAAATCTCGACTGGTGGGGCTATTTTAAGAATGCATGTGAAAGTGGGCACCATGAATGAAAGGTAAAAAAAATGCCCGTATATGAAAGTAGGCGTCTTGAAATTCTTTTTTTTTTTTGTATTTTCTCTATAAAAAGTGCTGAAAGATAAAGAAGGCACGATCATGTCTTGGCTTCAGTTGGTATCAATAATTAGTAGTGTGCATAAGAATTCTCCTATCTTCATCCCATCTAACCGAGATCGACTTTAACATAACTCCTATAGTTTCAAGTGGTACCTCAGATATACCTAAGTATTGACAAGATTTGTTCATCTTGCTTCAAACAAAGATTTGAGCTATGCTTATTCTCATGTTTCAAGTGCCCGTTCCAGAAAGAATGTCATGTTTTCACACATATTTGGATATTTCCTTTTGAATTTGAGGACATCTAGAGAAATACTCTCACACTTGAAAAGAAATTCAATGCATGCAATTGTGATACCATAGCCTTGACCTTTATGTAAGTATCCACTAATATGAGAACACTTGGAATAGGATCTTGTAGGGTTTCTTATCGGCTTGTAATGTCGGTTTGGAGATGGGTAGGATAATATTTGGGATAAAAGTGACTAATTTCTCAATGAGCATTACACTGTATTTGTGCTTTCAACGGTTCTTGTGCTTTGACGCGTGATCTTCTTAGTTGTGTTGTATTGCCCATTATTTTGTATTTGCTTCGACTTCTTTTGAATCTTGTGTTGGAGTTTTTTTCCCTTTGTTTTCAAGAAACAATATATTTTTTATTTTTTTTTCTTTTCTTTTTTTTGTGGGGTTTTTGCTCCTTTTGATGTCATTTTTTATTTTTATTCATTTGGGATAATGCATCCTGTGCATTTTGCATCTTTAATCTTGAATCTTTATCCGCAATTTATACGTATTTAGTGTGCTCAAGGAGGTCGGGTCAAGAGAAAATAGTGCATATAAACACTTAAAAAGGTATAGGCTCAGATGCGATTGTCTAAAGAAAAAGTTTTAGGCTCAAAAGAGGAAATGCTAGAAATTAATGTTATTTGATGGGCTATGAAAGGCCCAATCAGATCAAAGAAGACCTACAATCCTTTTCTAAATCAAGTACAACTTCGAATTTCGCCTCAACAAATATTAAGGCCAAATTCTAGATCAACAATACAATGCAATGAATTAAACTAAAGCTTACCATACAATGCACATAAAATGATGAGGTTGGCTTCGTTCTTGTCTTAGATGTATGAAGAGAATTTTTCAAGTGTTGCTCAGGTGTGATAAAAGGTACCAAAAGAATCTATAATTTTCATAAAGTTGTTCCTTTCTATCATATCAAGTTATTCTTTCTCATGCACACTCCTAACTGTATTGGTTCCAACCAAGTCAATTTTATTATTTTATTTAAAAAAGATGGTATCAAACGTAAATAAAGGTTGCCTATGTATCTTGTAAATACAAGAATCAGGTTTGCGTAGTTCAGGTAAATTCGCAAATTAGTATGTGCAATGTATAATTGTAAAGAAATGATGGTTATCTTTGAAAATAATATGAAAGACAATCAGGAAAGAACTGCTTTTAACATCAAAATTATTTTGATCAAATGACCAAGATAATGGATGTCAAGCATAGGGAGAGCTTTGACACAACTTTAGTATGCTGAAAAAATTTAAAAAGTCAGACATTGAAGGAATTATGATATTATTTTGCCGCAGTTGGCAGGATTATTATAACTAAAAAAATATTGAATTCTTTCTTTTGCAAGTGAGATCGATACGCCATAAATTTAATAGTTTCCGACGTTCGAAAGAAGAAGCTAGGTATTATTGCACAAAAATCAGGTGAAGATCTGGAGGTAGGCCGGCTAGGCACTAATGTAATTGGGATTTGAATTTGAGGAGCTGTTGATTGTGCTCTTGAAGAATTTGGAGAGCCTTTTTGAACTGTTTCAGAAAATTGCCCCAGTTTTGAATATCAAAGAAATTATTCTAAAACAGTGAAGAGACCGAACCCTAATTCAGGGTTGCCTACATATCTTATTAGGACAAGAATTAGGTCAAAATATAGTTCAAACCTATGCACAGCTAGTGACGATGTTGCTAAGATGCATCTTTTAACTGATCCGCCATGCAAAATAAAGGTTAAATTACACCTTCCCATTAAAGTATAACAAATTTTGAGCAAATAAATATGTACAGACACAATAATCCTTCAAATATGTACAAAGACTATTATAATGTGCCACTTGAGTCGAGGACCCTTCGGACATAGAGTTGTCTAATGATGCATGCACCTAAAAAGGTGTTATTTAGCTATATCCCACGTTGACTAAGAGTAGGTAGACACAAACTTGAGTTTTCTATATGAGAAGGCACGTAGTCCCACGGTAGTAAAACTCCCGCCACCCCACGGTACAATGTATAATCTGCATGTACAATGTGTGTGAGTGTCAATTTTTTGAATTGGAGGAAATTTGAACGTAATGCCAATTTATATAAAGCGATAAACAAACAAACAAACCATATAAAATAATAATAAATAAACAATTTATGCCATATAAACAAGATAAATCAAGACAATTAAAATGAAACAAATAACAATGTATAAAGCGTAAATATTTATCTAAGTCTGCAATAGTTAGAACCTTTCATTCTCAGCAGAGTCACCAAACTGTCATATCCGATTTTTACCTAAGGTCAAAACGAGCACGATATTATGAACTCAAAAAAAAATAATTTTATACAGAGTCGCCACCTAATTTTTAAGGAAAAATAGAAAACCTATTTATTTGTTTATAGAACAAGTATGACTTCATTTAATCTACAAAATCGATTTAGATTCTAGGTAAGGATTCAAATTATTCCGAAGGAAAGGGATTAGGCATCCTTCAGAATCCATAAATGTGGTTCCTGGCATGACTTAAGTTATTATTAAAAGAGGGAATGACAAATCAATATCTCTAAATGTGTATTAAAATAACATAAACAATCTATATATAAAGAATGTGTAAATTACATATGCTATCGTAAAAATATGTGTATAAGAAGTGCATAAAGATAAACGAAAGTACTTGAGAATATGTATAAAAAAATGAAAAGATTGCATAAAGAAACTTTTTTATTTTAAAGGAAAAGATTAAGCAACCAATATTTTAATGTAAAAAAGTGTGAATTTATTTGATTAAATATCTAAATCAATTTAATTCTTTTATGTGGATATTAACGGCTTAAATTTGCCTAAGCGCGTGATGAATTTTGTGTAAGTTAAAGCATTCCCGTCCAACGCCCCAAAAAGTAAAGTTTACACTATAATTACTATTTGTACAAGTGTAAGAATCTAAAAATACAAACACAAAATTTAAAGTCTTCTTTGAATGTCATTCCCGACAAATATTCTCAATAACTTGTATAAACACTTGTAAAAAATATTAGTAACAAATAAATAATCAATAAATTGAGAAAGTATGTATGCATATTTGTATAAAAGGTATAATTTTCATTAAAAAGTGTAGGCTCGGATCAGATTTTAGGTACGGGATGGCTACGAAGTGGTTGGTAAGTTTATTGGCTGTCCTAAATTGTCTTAACAAGATAAGAATCATAAAACCTTTTGCATTGCAATAAAAATTTCGTCATTTCCCAAATTTATTTATTTTATTATGTATTTGCATACATAATATCCGTCTTTTTATTTGTGGAGGCCTCAAAATCGACAGAGAATTTCTTGATCGGCTATATAAATAAAATTATTACATAGAACATATTAAACCTATACCAATATCTCACTAGATGATAATTGACATAACATGGAAAATAAACCAATAATAATAACAATGATAAGAAAATAAAATAACTTCACATATTTTCATACCTACGCAAGAATCAATAACAGAGTCAACATTAAAGTAAAAACTAATAACTATAAGAAAATTCAAACACAAATAATCTGTAATAATCGACATGCGTGTAGGAAAAAGTTAGCACAATACAAAAATCAGAGAAAAAGAACTTTGAAAAAATCAAATGAACAAAGCTAAGACTAAATAACACCACAATGTGATTTGCCAGAGAGGCTGAAACTTCACTAAAAAATAAACATAAATCAACTATAGATAGGAAAAATAATAAGTAGTCCAAATCAACAGTGAAGACAACAATGAACAAGATGATGATTAAAATTTGTTTCAATCAAAATAAACCCACAAAATAACGATGAGGCAAAAATGAAGAAAGTTTCACTGGAGATAGAGTATTTTGTTGCTGTGGTTGTTTGCTAGGGGGTGTTTCTGGTGGTCGCAGGCCGTCAACTCTGACAAGAAAAAGAGGAAGAGGGAGAGGGGAAGCAACGACTATGGGGGACGGAATGGAGGGGGGAGGGAGGTGTTTGGCGACGGGAAAGAGGAAGAAAAAGGAGAGAAGGAGGAAAGGGGTGAGATAGTTCGACTGGAGGTGGGGAGGCCGAAATTCACAGGAGATCCAGCGTCAGCAGGAATGGTGGGCAGCCGTGAAAGAGGAATATAGGGAGAAGAGAGAGACGCAAGATTTTTTTTTGTATGTATTTGTATGTGTATGTTAAATCGTGTGTTATGTATTTGTGCATGTGCATTGTTTTTAAGAAAATAAATTCAACCCCCTCCCTTTATTTATGATAATAAATGACCCATTTATTTACCCAAAAAATAAAACGTCTCCCCCTCTTATCCCCTTAGAACTTTGTTTAATCTGAAAGTTAATAACCAATGGACTTTTCATCTTTTTAACCTTCAGGTAAAGATATTAATCCAAAGGATGAAAATTCTAACCCACCATTTCAAGTGTCAACTTTTAAAAAGTGTCGAGACCTTGACTTGACTGATTTACTGCTCTGTGTATTAAAATAATTGAGCCGACACTATCGTTTGCAGCTCGTCTTAAATAATGTACAAAAATACAAATATTGATATGTAATTACAGAAAAATATGAACAACAAATATAATATAATTATCTTTAAAAATATATTATGCTATAAGCAATTAAAATTATAATATATATAGAAAAGAATTGCAGTGTTATGTTATATATGTATGAAGATGACTGTGCAAATATATTAAAATGATAAAAGTTTTAAAATTTATAAAATAAAAAATAATTATCAATAAATTATGCAAAATTAAAATATGACAATAAATTTATAAAAATCCTAAAATAATGATGATTATCAATAATTTATTAACAATTGCAAAAAAAATATATGAAAAATTTCATTTTATGCCATTTAATGATCAGGGAGCCTAAATTTTATGTTTGGAGAGCAAAAAATGGGTGTCAACACACCTTCCTTTTTGAGTTTTTTCCCAAGTATATTTGTTTTTTTGACCCTAAACCTGCAAAGTTGTCACTCATTGAAATTCAACAATATCAGAAATATCTTCTTTCTATGGTCTAACACTTTTGCATCCGCTGGATTATGCATGATATGACAAAACTATCACAAGTGATATTCAAATATTCAATTCTATCCTAGACGTGTGACTTGAACCCTCTCATGAATATGATTATTTCTTTTTTCTTTTTGCTTAAATACGAAAGTTTTATTATGTATGAAGGATCAATCATTAAAAAAAGTACTGTTTTATATGTAATAGTTCCACATATATCTATTTCAATAATATTAGAGATAAAAGAATAAGATGCTTCAAAAATATACAGTTTGTTTCTTTCCCTAATTGGATTCTTTAATTTTCTTTCATATGTTGCTGATGTGCTATGATTTCATAGAACTTTCGATGCTTAAAACCAAGAAATATGCAAGTACTTAGGTGTGTTTTGTGGGGTATGATGTATTTTTAAGTTGATTTTGTAATAAAATAGGTTCATGGATCTAACTAAAAGAAAACAGAGTTAAAAGCTGTAAGTGAAACACTTATGATGACAACTACTTGGAGTAGGTGCCACCTACTTAGAGTAAGTGATAGACCATAAGTGTTAGAAAGTTGAAGTACAGAAAATCAGAAGCTAAAATTTTGGACCTTCTACCTACGGCCTAGTACCTGCTGGATGTAGGTGTCATCTACAGGGCATAGGTGGCAAATCGTATGTGTCAGAAGAAGATTTAGAGAGCAAGATTTTTTACCGCTTGATACTTCTTAAAGGGTTTACAAGGGCAAAAAATTTGATGTCTCCCAAAAGTACACCTCTTTAGAAGTATCAAGCGGTCGATGTCAAAATGTAATAACCCAACTAGGTTGGGGTCGAACCCACAGAGAATGCATGGAACTATCTCTTAAATTTGATGAAATCAATGGGTAGTACAAGAAAGTAAATGGGGGGGGGGGCATTTATTTTGATCAGTACAAAAATAACAAAACTCAGATGCTTTTGGTTGTAATCAACCGAAAATGAATACTAGACCTATGTTCCCATGTCTTCTAAATCCATAGGTTTATCGTGCTCAATTCAACTATCACACTACTGTGCATGCAAAATCTGACAAGTTGTGTATCACTAACAACCTTTCGACACACTTTGGTGAATCTCACTCATCTTATTTCAGCCTTAAGTGTCGCATTACTAACCCTTTTCTTTGACCCTAGTTCAACTATCTCCTCTCAGTCTCAAGTTGATTAGATGAAGATAATTAGCTTAAGTAGATGAGAATAATTAGCTTATATTTATAATTAGTTTCAAATTACTATTGTGATCTCCTTTTCCCAATCTCTACCTCCCTCTCGGGTTCGTAGTTAATTCAAGCGAGATCCTAATGGTTGTAACCGTTAAGAAATAAATAAGAGCCAAGAAAAAACCAATACATGCAAAAACAATTACTTAGAAGGATTGCACACTTCCCCTACTTCGTTAATCCGCCGGAGTTTCCACAACACTAGCTAAGGGAATTTAGCCACTCATTATTGTGAAACAACCAATGGAATTCATAATTGAAAACATTAAATCAATCTCACAATAATTTATGATGAAAATCCAAAGTCTCAGATTAATGAATCAACCAAAATCAAGAACACAATAATCCCAAGATCCAAATCTAATCTCAAAATCAAATATATGTTTGTGAATAATAAGACTGCGTAAACTAGCCCCAAGGGGTGTATACTAGCATAAAATAACTAAAAATATCAAAAGGGTATTTATAAATTACATAAAAATCCTATAAATTTAATCCAAAACAATCCGAGAAAGTTGAGTCGACGGCCACCTGCGGACCCACCTACGGGCCATAGGAGGCACCTATGGACCTTAGGTAGGGGGACGTAGGTATCAAGCCAAAAATCTTACTCTTTGAATCTTATTCTAACTCCTATGGTTTTCCACATACGCCCAATAGGTGGAACCTACACCAATAGGTTCCAGGCCAAAGGTAAAAGGTCCAAACTTTTAGCTTTTAACTCCATTTTCTTTCGGTTAGCTCCATGAACCTAGTTTCCTGCAAAATCATCTAAAAAACACATCATATCCCCTAAAATACACCTAAGTACTTGCATATTTCTTGGTTTTAAGCATCCAAAGTAATATGAATCCATAGCACGTCAAGACCCACAACTTAGAATATTTGCATGTCCTCAGGCAACAAAACACAATAATCAACACAATGATGCTTGACCAAAAGAAACCTAAGATACCTATGGTAGTCTAATTCAATTTAAGCTCAAGACCATCACCCCCATCCAATGTAAATACCTTAAAACCAATTGTGCGTATCTATGAATCACAATAATGTGATACAAGGGAATTAAGATATAACATTACATTAGCAACAAACAATCATGCATATGTACAAGTTAACTACCCGAACAAATACGCAGTTAGCAATATGACCTATGTACCATCACAAAAAAGAAGTCCCACTCACTCAATAGCATCATGCATGTTAATGCAGCGACGACCGCGAGACATTCATACTTACAAATAAATTCCAATAATGTGCACAAAATACCATAGGCTTACCCTTATTTTTTTTTTACTTAGCTTTCAGATAGTCGGGTCCGGATCACTATAGGACCTCACTTGGCTTGTAATGTAGGATTAGGGGATGGTATAGTACATATGGGAATTTAGTGGCTAGGCCTTCTTGTAACTACACTTAAATTAAGGGTCCACTTATCAACCACTTTTTTTATTCCATCCTTATTTCTCACTTTTTATACAACTATCACGACCCAAACTGGGGCCTGGCCGTGATAGACATCCCGAACCATGAAGGCCTGGAACGTTCTTCTCTATCTGGTAATCATGCAAAACATTCATATAATAAAAGAAAATGCGAAAATATAATCAAATATAGAAACATGGTCATACTCTGAATTTAATTTAACTATGAAGGATAAAACCCCAATATCAACAAAAATAAAATTTGAACCAGTCTGCGAAATCTCTATTACATCTAAAAGTAAAAACTGTGTGAAAATGGGACAAGGCACTGAGTGGACCTAAACCAAAATAAATAACATAATATGAAAGACATAGGCCTTCGGAAATAAAGAAAGCTCACCAACTGCACACATCACTATTGTCTGAAAACTCTACGGCCTAGCAAGACCTCTGAACTGAATTTTAGACCCTGTGAGGAAATGGGGTCAATACAAATGTACTGGTACGCAGAGCAATCCAAAATAAAGCTTTTCATATAAATAAAATAGTTGAGAGCTAATCATAAAACATCATATAGGATATAAATTCCAAAACACATGGGCATTTTTGATAGTAATAAAACCTTTCTGTCAATGCAATTTCTGATCTTTGTATTACTTCTGAGTTAGGTGGCACTCTCCTACAAGTCTGATATTCCACGGGCTATATGGAATCCGCCATTGACGTGGCGGAAAAGCCCCCAACCCAAGTGTGCCACAAAGGTTAGAGTGTATGAGTCTGATACGCCACAGGGCACTAGGCCAGCATATAATAATACACCCGGATTGACAAATCACAATTTTGGACAATGAGTTGTCTGAACTCGTGCCTTCTTTGGGAAACCACCTAAGCTCTCTTTATGCCTAATTTTAGTCTGTTCTGAAACATGTATCATTCTAGTTTTAAAATCTAAAAATTTGATTTCAAACATACATTCTATTCTGTTCTGAATTAACATGACATTATCTGAGTTGGTATCATCACACCAAGACTTGCAAGTCCTATTTCTAAGCCATAATAAATCATGAAATATTCTTTCATCAAAAACTCAATTCAGACCACCCAAACATATAGATAGTATAAGAGATATCATGTTATGAAACATAAGTCAAAATTATGCAAAAATTCTTCAAACATATGGTGGTCACGTCCTTTTGGCAAAACCATGCACTCTTTCATTATATGCATATTCAACATTTATCAATATGTACAACCCTCTCTTTTGAAATCAAAATCATAACCCAAATATAACATTACTCAAGACATTTCATATGATGCTTTTCAAGATGCATTCAAAAAAATTCATAGCCTATCATAAGTAAAGAAAAATCATAACAAGAGATGGATTTTTCATGAGTCATGCTCTCAATTCAATCATCAACCTTAAAACACATGCTTACATATATATATATATAATTTCAAATCAATTTAGAGGAAGGCCTAAAGGCCAAAACAATATCATCAATACTTCTAAAACATGAATGTATTCATAAATCCTAAACCCCTTTCTTAAAATCATGATTTCTATGCCCATGAGAATTTAGAAAAATCCCGCGTACCTCAAATTAATTAGTTTAAAGAGAAGAACTCGAATCTCGATTCGATCCTTGAAAATCTTAAACTTAAGGCTTGATTTTCTTAAATTTCTTGTTCTTGGAGAAAACCCTAGTTTGATCGTATTTTGAGAGTGAATAGGAAGTTTTTGATGTTGTAAAACTAATAGTGATTGATTAATAATGCTTAAGGGATGATTTAATTCTTGTGAAAGGTTTTTGGACTGAAGGAAAGACCAAAATACCCCAAAGAAACCCAAAATAAATTGCATAGTTGCATCAGTTGACGACCAGGGTTGATGGGCGGTCACCCAGGTGATAAGTCATCACCCAGGTCGTCACTTTTGGGATGGTTTTCACCATTCACTACCTTAGGCTGATGACCAGGTTTGACGGTCCGTCACATAGCTGATAAGTCGTCAGCCTCGTCGTCACATTTTGGCAGACAGACACTTCGAAGTAAAATGAGCATAACTTTCTACTCTGATACTGAATTAAAGCGAAACCAGTAGCGTTGGAATGATGACTCAAAGAACTTTTATTTGATATATAGTAGTCCACCTAGATCGTCATATACAAGGAGTATGGTCAATTGAAGTTGATCCAAGTTTTGACGCTCACTAAAACTTGAATGATAGGAAAGCTTTCAACTAGTCCTTGAGTTAAGGGACCTCTATGATCTAAATTCATGCTCAAACAGGTTCCCACACTACATAATTGATTAACATGACAAATTTGCATAGTATTTAAGGCTCTCGTATCATCTACGCATAGAAATGACGGTTTTTATTCTAGCTCGAAATGCAGGGTGTTATATTATCTCCCTCTTGGGATCATTTATCTCCGAACGATGGGTAGGAATGGTGAAGCTTAAAGGTATGAAATTACGCAGACATGATGTGTCTTCTAAGAAAGGATATAACTGATCTAAAATATTTAAACTTTTATCATGAAACTGAATTGTGCTGATTTGACTTTACTTGCTTCAAGGAGTTGATTCATGTTGAGAATTTAGGATTCTCTTGAAATGTTCAGGATCCAATCATATATATTGAATTGAGAAGTGATAACTTAGGCAAGTACGAATCATGAGGTAATAAGACTTAGACTGTACCAGGGTATTACATTGTCTAAGCTAAAATACTTGGAAAAATTTAAGATTATGCGCTGAACTCTTATGAACTGAGTCATGACTAAATAGCTGAATTTGAAACATGATGCTTGGACTGAACTGGATTCATAATTTACATGGATAGAATAGATTATCTTTTGGAGATGGTCATACGCATGAGACTTAGAATAGTAGGACTGGGTAAAAAGGTGGAAAACCATAGTAACTTGTTTGCCTGACTGTTAAACTGAATTGCTGGATATACAGACTAAATTATACTTGGAAGCTTATGCTTAACTGGAATATCTCTTCAAAACGTTTTCTAAGGAAGTTCTAGTAACATTAGGGAGCAAAAAAATCTTGGGCATAATCTACACCAGACATCTGACTAAGGAATCATAACATTGTCACTACTCATAAACTCATAAACTAGGGTAGAATTACCAGGCCTTAGGCAATGCAACTTCTTACTTTCCAGCTTACAACACTTCTCGAATACTCCCTTAACTATACTATTCTCCTTAAGTACCATGCTCAATTGATTCAACTTAAAATTCTCATATGGGTATTGATAAATCTTTCTACTAATGTCTAAAGTGACTTAAATCCTCTCATCGCGATCAAGCCTAACTCCAAACCAAAAAATACAGAATATCGCACAACGATACTAGTCTAAACCATATGATTTAGTCTTTTATATCTTTTTAGAGATCACACCCTAAACATAACATGCCTTACTACTTCAATTATCACTAACTCTGAACTCTTACTATGGATTTACTAGCACATATTACGTTCCTCCACTTAAATCCCAACATGTTATTCAAGCCTATTTTTATAACCACAAATGAACTTCAAGAAAAACACCCATAAATACATACTTCACATAGTCTCTATTCATTGTCAATATAACTCCCACACGCTATCCCAAGAACATACACACAGAAATTTCCACTAACCATCACATGTATCAAAGACTTAGCCCCCAATTCTTACTTCATACTTATGGTCTTATCTAAGACAAGCATACAATGATCTTTCATCAACAAGAAACATCTACTCATCACCACTATCATTACATAAGGAGGAGTTACTAAAAAGTTAGAACATAAGACCTTGAAGCATGGAAGGATATTGTACGAGAATTGACACTTAACTGAGGCCTAAGGAACAACGAATCAACATCGAGGATTCATCAAAGTGATCTGAATTGAGAGTATCCTATCTATAAGCTGAATCTCACCAATTATTTGGCGTGTAGCATGAGTTATGGGAACTAAGCATACTATAAAGCGTGAGTACATGAGTCATGAGCTGCATGACCTCAACTTGGAGTTCATAACTTATGGAATGTGATTCCGACTACTTAAATGAACTGAAATTCCTCATTTAGGAACTGAAAGAGCACATGATTTTCTATCATATGCATAAACATGGACCATGATCATGGAACTGAAACGTAAGGCATGAGTAGGTATTGGGATAACTGAAAAATACTGAGATAAGAATGGGTTGAGTCTCACCCTCACTTTTTGATGTTCTATATCATACTGACATCACTATTGGAATCTGAGAGCCTGTCTTGGTTATTCGTTCTATCATCTCCCCCTTAGCTTTAAGCCATCATCTTAAGTTTGAGAGATCCCTTACTAGACTCTAACTGAACTACATTTACTGCACTCTAGGGTCTGGAAAAATGACCATACACGCATATCAAGAACTTAACCCAAATGACTACACCTGAAAGTAGAAAACCCACTGTTAATACTACCTTCTGAGATACACTCTATCTTCTATAGCCACCAATAGTCATATTATAATACTTGAACACTTACTAACTTCGAATCTTCATGAGTATCCCCATAGTTAAGGTGCACACCCTCTGGTGCTTCTACTCTTATTTTTATTAGTTCAACATTCAAAACTAAAACTTAGATTTTAACACTTAACATGGATGTCACCAAGCTTTTAATGAACCATACTTCTTCCGTCATAGCCTACAAATATCGTGACCCTAAACTTATATCTCTCTACCATGAGGATCAATATCATATCAAAAGGCTCAGCACTAGCAGTCAAAACTCCTTAACTTGGCCATTTAGAACACCATGTACTATTTAACTAGTCTTTTTCCACCTAGCAACTCAACAGTGCAACTAGCCACACACAACATGTAATAGCCTTAGAAGGAAAAAAATACTGTAACCTCATATCACCTTGACTAATAACTCCTTCTCTACCTTCTACTAAACTAACACAAGGACGTATCACTTCATTACCAACTCAATCTCATGCTAAAAGATTCTGCTATACTTATATTTAACCCACACCAGAATAATAAGTTGAACAATAAGTTGCTAGTGAATCAAAATAAGCCTCACACGCACTAGACTTTGATTTTATGTTTTGAACAAGAAAACGAGATGAATAACAAGGCAACTATGCTAGTGAATCGAAAGAGCCCCACACGGCTTCACTAGACTTTTAGTTTCAACAACACAATGATAACAAGATTACAAGAGATAGAAACTTATCTAAGAATACACATCTTACTCTGTATAAATAAAAATCTGAGTCAAACACTTCCCCTATAGACTACCATAAAATCCACACATGCTACTAGCTACCGCATTAATCTATCACTATAAAAGGGGTAAATCATCCTCAAACATCAGTTATTCAACTAAAATATTTATCTACATAAAAGTCACCCTCACTCTGACTTCTAACTTTATGACTTCATATCTCCACTTCTTGGTCCAATATCACTACCAATAGGTCATGACAACAACACTTTAACTCATACTACTATTCGGGTAAAAATATTATTCCACTATTCTACTACACATCATTCCCCTTTTTAGGCATGACATCTGCAACATAAATTTTGAAAAGGACTGAATACACTTAATACTGCCGGCTGAAACGCACGATCTTATCAGAATCAAAGTTCACACTAGAATCAATACACTCTGAAGTACTAACAGACTCTTCTTAAGCCCTTGCAAAATTTTAAAATCTTATATGGCTCAATCAGAAAGGACCATACCATTTAGACTCTAAACTTCTG
This sequence comes from Capsicum annuum, assembly GCF_002878395.1. NCBI lineage: Eukaryota > Viridiplantae > Streptophyta > Magnoliopsida > Solanales > Solanaceae > Capsicum > Capsicum annuum. The sequence goes on from NW_025855126.1 coordinate 960,204, forward strand.
CACTTGAATCACCCTAATAATGAGATATATCTGAGCATATCAAAGTAAGAAAAGAATTGGGATAACTTTACTTTCATATGGGCTACAATATAACATGAATTAGAGTATGAAAGAGGAACATTCTGACACCATAGAATGAACTACTAGTAGCCTCTTGCTTAAAAGAATGGCGCGCTACATACCCATAAATAAGACTCTCCCTGACATGATTTCACAGACACCTTGGGACTATGAATCGTGCTCTAATACCAAGTTTTTCATGACCCAAACTGAGGCCTGACCGTGATGGACTATTTGGTAATCATGCAAAACATTCATATAATAAAAGAAAATATGGAAATATAATCGAATATGAAAATGTGGTCATACTTTGAATTTAATTTAACAATGAAGGATAAAATCCCAATATCAACAAAAATAACATTCGAACCAGTCTGCAAAATCTCTACTACATCTGAAAATTACAACTGTCTGAAGCTGAGACAAGGCCCCCAATGGACCTAAACCAAAATAAATAACATAATCTGAAAGACATAGGCCTTATGGAATAAAGAAGGCTCACTGATTGCACACATCACTGCTGTATAAAAACTCTACAGCCTAGCAGGACCTCTGAACTGAGTTTTAGACCTTGGGAGGAAGAGGGGTCAATACAAATATACTGGTACGCAGAGCAATCCAAAATAAAGCTTTTCATATAAATAAAATAGTTGAGAGCTAATAATAAAACATCATATAGGATATAAATTCCAAAATGCATAGGCAGTTTTGATAATCATAAAACCTTTCTGTCAACATAATTTCTGATCTTTGTATTACTTCTGAGTTAGGTGATACTTCCCTACAAGTCTAATATTCCACGAGCTATATGGAATCCACCATTGACGCAATGGGAAAGCCCCCAACCCAAGTGTGTCACAAGGGTTGGAGTGTCTGAGTCTGATATGCCACAAGGCACTAGGCTAGCATATAATAATATACCCGAATCGGTAAATCACGGTTTTAGGCAATGAGTTGTCTGAACTCGTGCCTTCTTCGGGAAACCACCTAAACTCTCTTTATGCTCAATTTTAGTCTGTTCTGAAACATGTATCATTCTAGTTTTAAAATCTAAAAATCTGATTTCAAACATGTATTCTATTCTATTTTGAATTAACATGGCATTATCTGAGTTGGTGTCGTCACACTAAGACTTTCAAGTCCTATTTCTGAGCCATAATGCATCATGCAAGATTCTTTTATTAAAAACTCAATTCAGACCACCCAAACATATAGATAGTATAAGAGATTTCATGTTTCGAAACATAAGTCAAAATTATGCAAAAATTCTTCAAACATATAGTGCTCACGTGGTTTTGGCAAAACCATGCACTCTTCATTATTTACATGTTCAAATTTTATCAACATGCACAACCCTCTCTTTTGAAATCAAAATCATAACCCAAATATAACATTACTCAAGACATTTCATATGATGCTTTTCAAGATGCATTCAAAACAATTCATAGCATATCATAAGTAAAGAAAAATCATAACAAGAGATGGATTTTTCATGAGTCATGCTCTCAATTCAATCATCAACCTTAAAACACATTCTTACATATATATATAATTTCAAATCAATTTAGGGGAAGGCCTAAAGGCCAAAACAATATCATCAATACTTCTAAAATATGAATGTATTTATAAATTCGAAACCCCGTTCTTAAAATCATGATTTCTATGCCCATAAAATTTTAGAAAAATTTCGCGTACCTCAAATTAATTAGTTTAAAGAGAAGAACTCGAATCTCGATTCGTTCCTTGGAAATCTTGAACTGAAGGCTTAATTTTCTTGAATTTTTTGTTCTTGGAGAAAACTCTAGTTTGATCGTATTTTGAGAGTGAAGAGGAAGTTTTTGATGTTGTAAAACTGATAGTGATTGATTAATAATGCTTAAGGGGTGATTTAATTTGTGTGAATGATTTTTGGAGTGAGGGAAAGACCAAAATACCCCTAAGAAACCCCAAAAAAATTGCATAATTGCATCAGTTGACGAGCAGGGTTGACGGGCCGTCACTCAGGTGATAAGTCACCATCTAGGTTGTCACTTTTGGACTAGTTTTCACCATTCTTTGCCTTATCCTGACAACCAGGTCTGACGGGCCGTCACACAGCTGATAAGTCGTCAGCCTCGTCGTCACATTTTGGCAGACAAACACTTCGAAGTACAATGAGTATAACTTTCTACTTCGATACCGGATTAAAGCAAAACCAGTGGCGTTGGAAAGAGGACTCAAAGGCCTTTCATTTGATATATAGTAGGCCACCCATTTCATCATATACAAGGATTTATGATGGATTGAATTTTATCCAAGTTTTAACGCTCACTAAAACTTGAACGGTAGGAAAGCTTTCAACTAGTCCTTGAGTTAAGAGACCTCTGTGATCTCAATTCATGCTCAAATAGGTTCCCACACTACATAATTGATTAACATGACAAATTTGCATAGGATTTAAGGCTTTTGGATTATCTACGCATAGAAATAACGGTTTTCATTTTAGCCCGAAATGCGGGGTGTTACAACAACTTATTTAGGTTGGGTGTGGTTTATTTTATTTTTTATTTTGCCTTTTGATTTCTTTTTCATTTTGATCTTCTTTTTCTCACACCTAATCCTACTTTCTTTTCTCTTATTTATGCCTTTATTCATACTCACTTTAAATCAAATATCCCTATGATGGCCACCGTCAATTTAGGCGATTTTCCTGAGTTGAAGTGCCTACTATCCGAGTAGGACTAGAGCCAAAATAGGTTCATTATAATTCAAATGAGAAGGTGAATGATGAAAACCAAAAATATAGTCTATCAAGCTCAAAATAGGGATAAAAGGATACTTGTTTGCATTTGTTAGGTCGTTTAGGCTAAAAGTGAACTAATCTCAAGAACGACTTATGATCCTTTCCTAACCGACTATCCTACAACCTTGGAAAGACTAACTGGGCAAGTTTTAGATTCAACACACAAAGGGAACAAGGTAAAAGGTAAGCATCTCACACACATATAGAATAGGGTTGTATTACAAACTACCACCTATCCGGTTCTGCAAAATCTAGCTATGATTATTATATCCCTAATACTAATGCCATAATGAGATTCATAGTGGTCACACACACACACACACACACATATATATACATCACACAGTCCAAAATATTTTTTTTGGAGGGACAACATTTTTTCTCAAACAACACTTTAAACACAATCAAAACCCATCAACTATCTTAAGTACACCCTTTATAAGTATCAAGTGGTTGATATCAAAATATAGTAACCCAACTAGGTTGGGGTCAAACCCATAGGGAATACGTGGAACTATCTCTCAAATTTACTAAAATGAACGAGCTGTGTAAAAAAGTAAATAGATGGATTTGTTTTGATTAGTAAAAAAGTAACAAAACTTGGATGCTTCTGGATGTAATCAATCAGAAATGAACACTAAGTTTTTGTCCCCCCTGGCTTCTAACTCCGTAGGTTTGTCGTGCTCAATTCAACTATCACATTGATGAGCATGCAGAATCTGACAAGTTGTGTATCACCAACAACCTCTCAATACACTTTGGTGAATCTCACTCATCTTCTCTCGGTCTTAGAGTGTCGCATTTCTAACCCTTATCTTGGACCCCAATTCAACTATCTCCTCTCAGTCTCAAGTTGATTAGATGGAGATAATTAGCTTAAGTAGATAAAGATGATCAACTTATATCAATAATTAACTTCAAATTACTGTTGTGATCTCCTTTTCCCAATCTCTACCTCACTCTCAGATTCCTAGTTAATACAAGAGGAATTCTAATATTTGCAACCATTAAGAAATTAATAGGAGCAAAGAAAACCACAATATATGCAGCAACAATGATTTAGAAAGATTACACACTTCTCCTACTTCGTTAATTCGCCAGGGTTCCCACAACCCTAGCTAAGGGAATTTAGCCACTCATCATTGTGAAACAATCAATGAAATTCATAATTGAAAGAATTAAATCAATCTCACAATAATTTACGATGAAAACCCAAAGTCTCAGATTAATAAATCAACCAAAATCAAGAACACAACAATCCCAAGATCAAAAGCTAATCTCATAATCAAATATATATTTGTGAATGATAAGATGTAAACTAGACCCAAGGGGCATATACTGACACACACTAACTAAAAAACGTCAAAATTGTATTTATAGATTACTGTCATAAACTAACTAAAAACGTCAAGATGGAATTTATAGATTACATAAAAATCCTAGAAATGCAATCCAAAATGATTTGAGAAAGTTGAGTCGATGGCCACCTATGGACCTACCTACAGACTGCACTGCAGGTGGGACCTACGTCCCTTAGGTGGGCGGGCCGTAGGTACCATGCCAAAAATATTGCTCTCTAAATCTTCTTCTGACGCCTACGATCTGCCACCTACACCCAGTAGGTGGCACCTACGCCCAATAGGTTCCAGGCCATAGGTAGAAGGTCCAAAATTTCATCTTTTAACTTTGTTTTCTTCCGATTAGCTCCATGAACCTAGTTTCCTGCAAAACCATCACAAAAACATATCATATCCCCCAAAATACACCTAAGTACTTGCATATTTCTTGGTTTTAAGCATCGAAAGTGCTATGAATCCATAGCACATCAGCTTCCATAGAGTTTGCTACCATATTAGCTTTCCTAGGGATGTACCTCAGCGATAGTTGGTTCAGTTGGAGGAGCAATGATCTGCAATCAACATTAATATGTGAGTACACTAGATTATTACTAGTTAAGCAGTTGAAAATTAACAGTGAATCCATTTTCATAATTAAGTGTGGCGTGTTTATTCTTTGAGCAAGTTTCAATCCTTGAAGAAGAGCTAGAGGTTTAGCATAGTGAGCATTTCCAACATTCGTATGATATGTAAATCTAGTGATCCATGTTCCCAAGTGATTTCTTATTACTCCTCCTATACCTTCATTACTAGTTTTAGGTTCAAATGAACCATCTGCATTCAGTTTGAAGGATCCTTCTAGTGGTGTTTCCCAGGAAACGGAAATTAAGTGTCTAGGTTTTATTGAGGGGTTGTTGGAGGCAAGATGATAAAATTCAATAGAGTGGAAGGATAGCCTGTAGTGTGCTATTTATTCGATTAATAGTACTTTTTTTATAGAGCTTATTATTTCTATTTTTTCGTATGTTCCATAATATAACATGGGTTAAAATGGCCTTGGGAATTATATGAGAATCGTTAATTTATGGTGATCTCTTTAGAGACACATAAGTGATGGATGTTGTTGAGAAAATCTTGAGAGAAAAGTTAAGCCATAAAAATTCCAGAAGTAACTTGCATCCGTGCAATTGGTAAATATATGAGTGGTATCTTCTTCTCTTGCCAGGCATGAGATGCAAGTTTTTGTAGTTGTTATACTTTTATAGAAAGGATTAAAAGAGGTGGGTAGTTTATTTTTTAAAAAGTAACAAGAGAAAATAATTTATTTTATTAATATCTCTTATTTTCCAAATCCACTTATAGTTAGTTTTAGAAGAGTTTTCTTCTGGTGGATTTGTAGATGACGAGTAGAGGTAGTAGTCACTATTGGTGCTAAAGTTACCATATGTACTTTGGTTCCAGAAGAAGGCATCCTTTTAGGCAAGAAATATTGGGTATAAGTATTACATATAGTATTTTTAATTGAGCAGGGAATACTAAAGGAAAGACATGAGAAATACCATTCATTATTTACTTTGGTAGGCAACTGAGAGGTGGTTTTCTGATATATTTAAGGGGCCCTGATTGATTTGTTGGAGGGATTTGTTAGCTTGGATCCAATTATCTTTCCAGTAGTTTATTTCTTTTGCCATTGCCAATATTCCTAGAGAAACCCTTTTGTAAGATCGAATTGACACGTATACCTTTCGGAAGATCGGATTGACACGTACAATGCTTTTCCAAGATACCCGATTCATAGGAGCAAGTAAAAAACTTTTAAGTGTCATGGATATTATTAATGTATTTTTTCCTTAAAACTATTGCCCATAATTTATCCTTATTTAATTGTATCTCCAATTTAAGCTTAGAAGTAAGGCATAGTTTTTCCCAGTTGTTTTTTCTATTCCTAAGCCTCCATTTTTTGTAGATCTAGTGACTAAGTCCCAATTTGCTAGGTGCAGTTTTTTTCTTTCATGAGTTGATCCCCATAAGAAGTTCCTTTGTATGTGATCTATGATATCTATTATTCCTTGTGGTAGAAGATTACATTTCATGGCATAAGTTGGAAGAGAAGTTAAGGCATATTTTATACGAGTAGCTCTACCAACTAGCGATAAGAACCTCGTTTTCTAGCCACTCGGTTTGTTATTCATATGATCTATAATGAAGTGATAATCTTTGCTTTTATGGTGAAAACTTGTAAATGGATACCAAGGTATTTGCCTAATTTATCCGCTAGTCGAATATTCAGCATAGTGGAGAGAGACATTCCTATCATTTATCTTCAGTCTCGATTATTCTGATAGGGTATTGAAGATGTTTATGATTGTTGTTGCATTTCTAGGATTTACTTTAGCGAGTAGAATCATATAGTCTGCAAATAGAAGATGGGAAAGAGGTTCCCTTATTCTACTTATCTTGACCGGACACCAGAGTCTTTCGTGTATGGCATAATTTATGAGCCTCGATAATGATTTCACCCAACATTATTTCTCTTATTATGTCTTATATAACTGCTTCATCTATTTCGATACTTGTCAATGGGAAACCCACTAATTATTTCAGCTCTACTAGAGGAATTAGACCAAGGAGACCCTCTCTCGCTGCATATATTCATCTTAGTATCCACATATCACTATGACATTCATTTTGTAGATTTGTTAAGCCACTTTAGTAGCCCAACATATATTCCTAGTTAGTATTGTTGGTCTTATAATTGTTCTGTAGAATCTTCCTTCTACTTTGATAGATTTTGATTCAATGTGTAACATCTATATTTATCATAGCATTCTCCTAAAATGAGTCTCAATAGCTAAACACCTGATTTCAGATGCAACAATCCCATATAATTTCACCTCAATTTTATTCTTCTAATGTTGACTAAACTTGTTTATGTATTTAATCTTATTTGTATTTATCCCAAAATCCTTACTTTCTCAAGTTTTTCTCATTGTTCAAGTGTTCAGTTTATATCCATAATATTTTCATTAGTTAACACAATATTTCAACAAATAGCGCAAATCATGAAACCTCATCTTAATATATGTCAATTCGTTCACCGACCAATGTGGTAAATAAATATGACTTCAATGTCAATCCATGATGTAGACCCACAATTAGAAAACTTTTTTTTTAAAAAAATTTCCTCACCGTTTCATGCTAGTGACAATTTCTTCATACATCTCATTTCTAAAATTTAAATATTTAAAATATTTCTTTAATTTCTTTTCCAATACTCACCCAGAAATCCTTTCTGATACCGTAGGCATGCTTTTTCTATTTGTAAATCTTTTTACTTACTTATAAATGGCAACAAGCAGCCAACTCTTCGATGTGCCTGCTTGTGCTGCTTGCTTCAGCTGATTCAATCGTTATTTTACTACATCATCCCTAATTAATCATCATAAGTCATCTAAGTATAAAATAATTAATAATATTTAATAAAGATGATAAATTAAAATATAAATTACTTACTTAATTGTTGACGTTTTATTTCTACTTCATGTCTTATATGAGATCTATTTAAACTTTTTTCGCAAGTAGTTTTTATAGTAACTTTATTATATCATCGTTATAGGTTATTTAAGACATGTCTGCATAGTTATTTCAATCATGATTTTATCATATCACTTGTAATTAATTTTGAAAAAAAGATAAAATAGAAATAAAATAATAAATTAACTCTTGATGTTTTGTACTACCTTCTTTAGCTGCTTTAATCATAATTTTACTATATCACCCCTAATTAATTATTATAAGTCATTTAAGTATTAACAAATTAATAATATTTAATAAAAAGATAAAATAAATATAAAAATGATAAATTAACTCTCGATATTTTAAATTAATTAGATGTCTTATATGAGACCCATTCAAATTTTTTTCACATGTATTTTTTGTAAATAATTTTATTTTATCACTTCTAGTTAGTTGTTATAAGTTATTTAAGACATGTCTGCTTCATTATTTCAATCATGATTTTATTATATCACCCTTATTAATTTTTATGGCCATCTAAGCATTAAAAATTTAATAATATTTCATAAAAAAGATAAAATACACACAAAATGATATGTCAACATAAAATATTTGTTTGACTATCGAAATTATATTAGTGCCACAGAAATTATGACGGGACAGAGGAAGACATAACTTACTGAAAAATTATGCTAAAAGCATTATAACTCACATATTTAACAATTTCAAAATATAAAATATATAAAATATATAAAATATTTGATTGACTCTCGAACTTATATTTGTGTCACTTAAATTGGAATAGAAAAAAAAATATTACAGATCACAATAACTAAAAATTTAAATTATTTTAATGATTGATTATCTAAATTATATTTATGTCACATAAATTAAAATAAAAAATAATAAATCCTTCGATATCTAGTTTTCTTTTAAAAAGCGAAGATTTTTTATAAATATCACGAAAACAAGAAATCCAATCGAAACATATGCGAGTTGGACTACCAATAAATAAATTATATATAAATATGGGTAACTTAAATAAGTTATTTAAATTAAGACGCTAATAATAGTTTTTATCACAACTTGGTCTAATTAAATAATATATATACATATATATATATATATTGACTATGATAGACATTTGATTTGATGCATTTATAAACAATCAGCTATCTAAATAAGGTAACAATATAATAATCTTCTTAAATTGGGGGAGTGAATGATGTTTCAGTCATTTCGGAGGCACAAATACGTAAATCCTAACAAAAAATCAAAAAATCCTCCTTCAGATTCATATTGATTCAAAACTACAACTTTGACATGTCACACCTCTTTTTTTCTCTAAGGGATCAAGGTCAAAGAGTTTTTTCAATTAAAGTGACGATATTGAATATGGATTATTTTTATTATTTTCAGAGTCGCCACTTGGAATCGAGTTATAGTGTTCCAAGTCACCTTTTTGAATCCCTAGTCAAAAGAAAATGACTCTTTTATTTTGGTCTGCAAAAAGAGAAGATCGGGTAAGAAATTCTGTTGACCGAGAAGAAGGTGTGAGGCATCCCTCGAGTCCCGTGGTTCTAGCATGGTCGCTTTATTGACTTATACTTAATTTAAACTATTTAGAAAAATCGTATTAAGGCCTAAATTTGCTCATTTTAATATATTAAAACTATTTAAAACTCTTGTATTAAATTTGTGTAAAACTAAGTTTAGAAAAATATTTGCCAAGGTACATTATTGTATTCTTAAATTTTAAACGTCTCGAAAATGATGCGTACGCCGCATTCTTAATTGAGACAAAAATATTAAACTTACCTAAAGCTTATCTAGCGTTAAAAAGGCATTTGTTCGTTTATTATAGTTCAAAATATAAATAAATAAATAAATAAATAAATAAATAAAAGTTATAACAAGTTTTGAATTATAACAACTGATTTTTCTACTCTTTTCTATTTTTTTTTTACTCTTTTCTTTTAACATTATGGTGGATTTTAAATCAAATCACAATGTGCCTCATTTATTTTTAAAATAGCTATAAACCGACCTAACATGGTAATAATTAAAAATAATATTATAATAATAATAATAATAATAAAATTACGTTACATCATCATATTATAAAGAGAAAATATATATTAGCATTATTTTAATGAGAAACTCAAAAGATTAAAAAAAAAATATATATAAACAGATACTAATCTTAATCACATTGTAACCATT